>NW_005842630.1:749892-751249 GCF_000455745.1 Alligator sinensis | reverse complement strand
TCATTATATTGCTGTCCTGACTTTTTTTTCTTTCTTGCAAGGGGTTTTAGCATTTCCAGGGGGCCAGATATGGCTGCAGGGGCTGAGTCTGGGTAGAAAAGCTTAGGATCATGCTGTTTAACATGAAGGAGCTAGTGGCAAACTGAGGAAAACATTTTCCTGGAGAGGTCTCAATCACTTTCCTTCTGCAGGTGTCATGAAAGAGAGGTTTTTCACTCATTTCCAGTTGTTCATTTTTTTTTTTTTTTTTAATAGTTTTCTTGACTGGGATGTGCCAGTACTCCTGCTAGGCCCAAAACTAAGAGATTCCTGGTTAAAGGGTCTTACCCTTCTGCTCAGGGTCAGGCTGATCTCCATATTTAGGATCAGGAAGGTATTTTACCCCACAATTTGATTGGTAGAGAGTGTGTGTGTGTGTGTGTGTGTGTGTGTGTGTTCGTGCATGTGTGTGTGGACGAGGCAGGGGGGGTGCCTTTCTCTGGGGGCATGGTCCTCTTCCTTTGATCCCTTGAGTGTATTTTAACACTGACTGTGCCCTTGATCCTCTGCTTTGCCTGTGGCAGCTTAGGGTGTTTTTTGGGCAATGTGTAGTTGTGCAACAGGGTTGTTTGTATAGTCTTAAGAATAGGTTAGACCAGTGTGCTCAACCTACTACCCTGTCATCTGGTCTGTGGGGCTTCTCAAAGGTCTGGAAATTTGGCAGTGGGAGAACACTGGCATCTACCACTGCTGCCATAATTCCTCTGCTGCCAATTCTTTGGAAGTGTAGGGAACCTGAGTACCATTTGCTGCTAGCCTGGTATGCTCAGTGCATGCGTATGAGCATGTGTGTCTGCCTCTTTGGACTGCTGTGACATCTCAGTCTCCATTTGCAGGCCCAGTGCTCAAGATTCAGGTACTATCATCAGGGATGTGCCCACCTTGCATCCCTTACTGGATGAATTCCAGAGGACCTCCTGGAAAGAGGACATTCTTTCAGTCCTACTTTTTCTATTATTCTGTGTTGAAAGCAATTTATTTCTGGGTTTTTTTGTTTGTTTGTTTTTGTTTTTGTTTTTTTCCCCCCTGAAACTGATGGGAGGGGGAGGAGAGCGATCAATTAATCCCTGAGAAAAGACAACATTTACAAACTGGGAATAACTGACGAACTTCCCAGTTGTACTGTAAATGGGGGGGAAAATTGCAGTCTTTTCTCAATGCAGTTCTTTTTTGTTTGTTTGTTTGAAAATGGCTCTGTATTTCTACTCCATAAATGCAAATCATGGATCCAACCTTGGATAGAGCAGCAACTATCTGGGGTTGAGGTAGGAGCCCAGGCTAGGGATGTGGTGGGGTCGGTGCTTGGTGAATGAACTGA
>NW_005842630.1:733446-749882 GCF_000455745.1 Alligator sinensis | reverse complement strand
GCATTCCTACACAGTGAGGTGGCAAAGTGAGTAAAAAATGACAAGTTTGCATTTTCCAAGGGCTGCCTGAGTCTAAAAAGGATGAGAAGCATTGCTCTACAGTTTCACAATGACTGTGCAGGGCTCTTGCAGTTGGCATAGCATGCTTCTATCTCCCTCTAGTGGCCATCATGTGTATAGACGTTGATTGGTCTTTTGCAGGTGACTATTCCCCACTTATGGACCTCATGATGCTGTCAGAAGAGGGCTGCAGCTGCTGAGTAGTGGAGTACTGGCACAACTTCATGATGACCATGCACTGACCTGGTCAGGAAGGGCATTTCCTAGGCCAGGCACACAACTGTGTTTCAGGAACAGCAGCAGGCTGATGCTGATTGCGAGCCTGGCCAGGCAGAACATGGATATGCTGATCAACAACCTTCAAGTGGAGGGGGCAGTGAGCTGGGAGAGTGAGAGCGAGCCAGCCGGGAGGCGCTCATATTTGCAAAGAACAGGCACAGGAGTAGTATTTAGCCCTCCATTTTCCCCTTCATGCCCAGGCCTTTCCATCATACGCTCAGCTTTATCCCTTTCCAGTCTTGGAGCATCTCTACCCTTGACAGGGTAAGGGGCACTCACATCAGCCTCCAGTTGCATTTCACTATGGCCAAGGGTGACAGGTTTCAGCCTTTCCTGGTGCCTCACCAAGGCTTCAGGATTATCCTGCCTATCTCCCCACCCCTCTCCCCCTGTTGCTTTGCAGCATGGCAAGAAATTCCCTCCACAGCTTTCAATAGCACCTCCACAGGGTTCAACAACTGCCTCCATCAGTCCCCCACCAGGTCAGAACTATGCACCGTAGCCCAACAAAACTGCCCCCTCCTGTCTAAAGGTGTTGTTACACATGGGGACACCACTCCCAGGCCAGACTTACCCACTTCAGCACTTGAAAACCCCCACACTGGCTCAGGTATACCCTTCTTAAGACCCAGAGGCAAACTTTTTGTCTTTGTAGCTAAGCCCTGCCCCCTATCATGCTTTCTGCTCCCTACCTCCTATGTCTACAGCTTCCTGCAGCACCACAAGGAATATGGCTTAAACCATCTGCTGTAGGCACAGTCCAACCTTCATCCCAGCCCTTCTGTGCTACCATCCCTCCCTCCTCTTCCATGAGGACCTGCTGCCCTTAACCCTGCTTGGCTACCAGTTCAAATGCCCTGACTTTCTCAGAGGAGCTGGGGACTTGGGGTCAACTCCCTTCCACCCCACAGCTTCGTGGGCAGCCACCACCTAGGGAGTGTGACAGTGTGCAATATGAATCCCTTCAGCTCCTCTGATCAGTGGGGTGGGATGTTGCCCCACTGCATGTGAAAGGGCCCTCTCCCCTTTTTCAGGCAGGCAGTGAGCAGGCCTCAGTGGTAGTAGGCTACAGTTTGGCTAATTGATTTCTTCCCACCCCTTCCTCCAATTGAGACAGCATCCCTAGCTGCCCCTACCTTGAATTTGAAAAGTGCTCATGTTTGGCTTCTGTTTAAACCACAAAACCAGTGGATATATTTCTTGCAGGGATCACTTGATGCCAGCTGACTTCCTGCCTATGGCAGGGCAGGGAGGTCTGGACCTGATGATCTCATGAGGTCCCTTCCAGCCCCTAATGTCTATGAAATCAATGAAATGTTTGAATGATTCTACAGTCTGATTAAAAAGTTCATTCCATTCCCAAACAGTCATGTCAAGTGTCCAGTGCCTTAATCAGTCCTGAATCAATGATGCTGTTCTGTAACAGGAATCAAACCGTTACTGAGCCGTAGGGCTAGACAGTAGAGGTAGACCGCTGCAGAGCTCCAAATAATGAATAGCTGGCAGCTAATTAGATAATGGCCTGCTGAGATGGCCTCAGGTCAGGAGGAGCAGCCAGGGGCTATATAATCCCTGCACCTGGGGCAAGGGAGGTAGTCTGACCTGGGTGGAGCTAGAGAAAAGTGTTCACTGCTGGGAGCTGTGGGGACTGCCCCTGACTGCTAATTGAAGGAGCTCTGTGTGCGTGAAGCCAAGGAGCAGTACTAGAGGTTGAAGGGAATTGTGAGTAAGCCCAGGAGGGCCCAAACTGGGAGAAGCCGGCAGAGCTGAGGAGAGACCTTGAGGAAAACTTTGAGAAAAGGCACCCCAGCTGCATTTGACTGTATTTGTGTTTGGCTTTGTTCTGGGGCAGAGCCAGGATTGACAAAGGGGGTGCAGGAGCAGCCACCCCCAGGGGCAACATGTAGGGGATGCACATGCACCCACTGAGCATGGCGGTGCACCCCCTACGAAAAGACACTGCCGACTCCGTTGGCAGCGCCTGCGGGCAGTCGCTGCTCACCCCCCTCCCGCTGACCCCGCCAGCAGTGTCTGCGGGCAGTCAGCAATCCCCACTGGCTGCCACTGATGCTGCCAGCAGTGCCTGCGGGTGGTTGCCGACCCCTGGTCGGCACTCACCACTTCCCTGTGCTTACCGCCACCATGCTCCCACCGCCACCAGTGCAATCATTCCCCCCAGCTGCCAGGGCCATACATCATTCATGGCCACCTCCACTACAGGGGGGCACTCTGCTGCAGCAGATTTTGGGGACTCTTTTAAAGTCCTCCATACTTTTAAGGCAGTGGTTCCTAACCTTGTTTATACTGTGGACTAGCAAACTCACTCAAAGAATTTTTTTGCAGACCAGGTATAGAAACACCCTAATTCACATATTTACATTTTTACGGGGGGGGGGCTATGAGGATCTGATCAGGTTGGGGCACTGCAGCAGGGAGATCCTGCAGGGGAGGGGGCTGCACAGGCGGTGGCCCCAGCTGGGGCTGCCTGCAAAGAAGGGGCTCTGCTGCTTTCCCTAGGAGCAAGCAGTGGAGCTGCCTTCTGCCCTGGGTATTTCCCTGCCCTCCTATCTCTGCTCCCAGCCAGGGGTGGGGCTGGGGGTGGTCCTGCCCAGCCTAGTGCGGGCCCCAGTACCTACTGCATGGGCAGCGGCATGGCCATGGTGGCAGGAGCAGGACAGGGCGCATGGAGCCAGCTGCCTTCCTCCCCGGGGCTGCTCCGCCACCCAATTTTAATAAGACTGAAATTGGTTGTTTATTCCCAGTTGCCAGTTCCCTTTTCAAAGCTAAAATAGACCCAATAAAAGCTTGTTATTAATGAATTACACATCCTACAAAGAGAGGATATCATTAGCAATGCACATGTACTAATTAATGTGTAAAATAATATCTTGCATCAAGTACAGAGCCCTAAATGAAGGTCAGATTAGGATGGAATTATGGGGCAAAATACTACTTGGTCCACCCCAAACTTCCTCTCTGCCACTGGGGGACTGCCTCAAAGAGCCCTGAACACAGTCCTGCCTGGTCCAAAGCACGGTTTGCCTGTGCCAGGCTGCCAACTGACACCCCCCGCCATGCCCATTCTACTAAGTATAATGGCTTGAAATAAGGAACTAGCTTTTGGGCTGAGATTATGGCTAGAGATCCTGTTTGGCCATCCCACGGCATATCTTGGTGGCACCAGGGGACTCTCCCAGACATGTTGGACCAGAATCTTGCCCTGCCCAGAGCGCAGTTTCTTCATCCCATGCTGCTAACTGGCAGCCCCCTATGCCTAGTGTACTAAATATAACGGATGGAATAAGGAACTGCTTTTGGGTTGAGATTAAGATTGGAAATTCTTTTTAGGCCACCCCACGCCATGTCTCTGTGGCACCAGGGGACTCTCCTGGACTCCTCTGACAAGAGTCTTGCCCAGCCCAAAATGCAGCTTTGCCGTGCCAGACTGCCAACTGACAGCCCTCCATTCCCACTGTACTAAATACATAGGCTTGAATAAGGAATTGTTTTTTTGGGGCTGGGATTATAGCTAGAAATCTTTTTGAGGACACCTCATGGCACACCTCTGTGCTACTGGGGCACTCTCCTGGACATCTCTGACCAGAGATTTGCCCGGTCCAAAACTAACAGTACCCCAGCTGCTATGTTAAGTATATGGACCTGAATAAGGAACTGGATTTAGGGGATTTTTAATATGATTATATTAAAATATAATAAAGGAAAAGTGGCTTGTGATGGCTTTTATTCTGAAGGGGTAGGGGTGGGGCTTCACAGTATTGGCAGGCAGGACACACAATTTTACAGTGGACAGACAGACTGGGCTGAGGCATGGGGATGGAGAGAGCTTCCTTGTAAGACACGTGGCTTGTCCCTTCACAGAATCATAGGCAACGATGGTTGGAAGGGACCTCAGGAGGTCATCTAGTCTAGTCCAACCCCCTGCTCAGAACAGGTCCACCCACAACTATATCATTGCAGCCAAAGCTTTCTCTACCAAGGTCTTAATCTCCAAGGAGGTAGATCCCACAGCCTCTCTGGGTAACCTGTTCTAGTGCTTTACTACTCTCCTTGTGAGAGTTTTTCCTAATATCTAACCTAAACGTCCCTTGCTGCAACCTGAGCCCATTGCTCCTTGTTCTGTCATCTGCCACCACTCAGAACAGTCCAGCTCCATCATCTTTGCGACCACCCTGCAGGGAGTTGAAGGACTTGTAGGTTATGCCTTCTCAGTCTTGTCTTCTGCAGACTAAATAAGCCCAGTTCCCTTAGCCTCTCTCCTCATAAGAAGGGATCTAGGTTTTCCGTTCACCATGGAAAAATGTGGTGAAACTCAGATTTTTCTCATTTACGGAGAAAAACCCAGGTTGTCTCTTTCTAAGAAGAAAAATGCTGGAAATCGTGGGTTTCCCCTTGCAGGCTGGCAGAGTTCAGGCCTGCAAGGGGCTAGGGTGTGGGAGGAGGGCGATCAGGCAGGAGATGCCATGTGTATGCATGCATGTGCATGTGGCAGCCAGGCAGCCTGGAGAGCACCTCCTGCAGCTCCCTGCAGGTAAGCCTTGCATGGGGGCAGAAATTTAGGCCCCCATAGTGACAGAGGGAGAGAGTAGGGCAGAGCTGGGGATGCTACCCAGCCGGGGCGGTCTGTGAGGCCCAGTGCTGGGGTGGTTGCACGGCCCGGGTAGGAGCGGGATGGAGCCCCAGGGGGTGGCAAGGAGACTGGTCCCCTGCTGCTGAATGCCCTCCAGATTTGTGCATAGGGTGAGGGCGGATGCAGCCTGGCAGCTGATTCCCCACCTTGCTGCCCTCCCTGCGGGGCATGGCAGACCATAGCAGGCCAGGGAGACTTGCTGCCACCACCTGGAGCCCTGCGCTGCCATGGCGAGGCACCCCCTGCCCATCCGGCAGCAGTGGGGGTGGTGGCACAGAGTTGTGCCCCCCACTGCTGCCATGTGGTCCAGGGCTGCCTCTCCCTGGTGGCACAGGGCTCCCAGCAGTGGCACTAAGCCTCTCTGCCCCACTCTGCCTGTCACACTGGGTCCCACTGGCTGGACCACAGAGGCCTCCAGGGGAAGGGCAGCAGGGCGGGTAGGCCCAAGCCTGCAGCTGCCAGGCCACATCTGCCCCCAACCCCCCCAGTGCAGAGCATTGGCAGAGCTAGGGCCACCCCATGCCATACCTCTGTGGCGCTGGAGACCTCTCCTGGACACCCCGACCATGTTCCCTGTCCCTGCACCCTTTGGCACCGCGCAGCTCGTTGGGATTTTCAATGGGGGTATGCATCAGGGGCTTCATGCCTTATCTGTCAGCTTTGCTGGGGTGCTGGTTTTAGGGTGACCCCACTGATCACCCAGGCAGTTCCCCATTGCCAGGACAGCTCCCCCTGACACTGAGCACAGTAGAAGACTATGGTACTGTCTCCTCATTTCTCCGGACACAACCGTGTCGACCCAGGATTGACCCAGGTGAGCATCAGGGTATTAAATCATCCATGCATTTGAAATACAGTACATTGTAGTCAAATTGGTGAACGTGAGAATGAATGTTGGGTTATTTATTGTTGGTTGTTAGCTGATATTATTAGCTTAGTTCTGCATTTTCCATTTCATGTCATTTATAAGTTCAAGCGCCTATAATTTATTTGTGTGTGTGTGTATCTTCTTATATAATAAAGGGTTTAGTCCATCTCTTTGTCTGTCCGTAACGCTTTTGGACCACACTGATTGATTAGTGAAACAACCAATCACAGTGTGGTGTGCCACCATGATGGCGGGAGTGGAGGGGAAAGAGCGGTGGGGGCTGGGCTAGTGCTGGCCTCGCCCACCCCCAGCCCTGCTTCTTGCAGGTGACGGAGAGCTGTCACGATGGTGGGGATGGAGGGGACAGAGATGAGGGGGAGGGGTGTGAGTGCTAGCCTCACCCCCCGCTCTGTCCCTGCCATCATGGTGGTGTTCCATTGCCTCTGAGGAGCAGGGCTGCGGGGCGGGGAGAGGACAGTGGTGTTGGAGGTGGCGGCAGCAGCGCAGGGTGCTGGTGGAGGAGGAGGAAGGGGATGGCGGGACAAGCTTCCTCCACGCCCCCAGGGGAAGGTGGTGGCATGGGGTGGTGGGATGCAGCACTCTGTCCCTGCCCCCCCCCTCCCTCCCCCCCCGTCATTTTTGAGGGGCAATTAGCTAGTATATATATGTGTGTGTGTAGTATTAATGTTTGTATATGTATATATCAGTTTGAATTAAGTCTTGCACTGGAGGAGGGGACCTTGAGGTACTCTGCTGCTCAGCTGCTACCATTTCTTCAGTGGACTGGGAGAAAGGCTGAGGCCATTGGCACTCCAGGGATCCAACATTGGCAGTAGGCCGCCCCTAGCGTGCTGGACCAGGGTAACATTACTATAGTACGGTATCATGTAGACACACTACAGAGCACTGTATTCAGAAGCACTTTTAGTCTGAAGAGTTCATTGAAGACATCCAGGGAGCGACTCCTCTCTGGAATCTGTTTCCTTTGCCCACACCTGTGTTTTTTCATCAGGCAGCATAGACACAATCTAAGCCTCCCAGCTTTCCCGAAGTTTTGTATATTGACAGAATAACACATTCATAAAACAGGTTTAATGATCCTGATTGCTATAGAGACAACTGTGAATATTAACTGAAGGGCATGTTTTAATGCTTATGTTCTCCTTTAAACCTCAACTCTTCTATTTTCCCCTACATGAGATCCAAAGCAGCAAGAATGGCCACCAAAACAGGAGACCATGGAAAGAAAGTCCCACACCATGTGCACTGGCCATGTGCTAGGGGAGGTCTTGGAGTCAAGCGACTACATTTGAAATGCTAAAAGGTCAGAGGCACCTAATCACCCTCAGGAGATTTAATCTTCAGGTAATTTAACAACTTGACTTCCACATTACCCAGATATAATTGAAAGATTTTTTTATCCAGCTGGACAACATAGTTAGTGATGTCCCCCCTCAGGTTACAGATCTGGAAAAATCTGGCCCTGGGAGAGTCCCCCGGTGGCATAGAAGCAGAGTATGGGGTGGCCCACAAAGGATTTTCAGCTGTAACCCCAGCCCAAATCCAGTTCCTTATTCGAGCCCATATACTTAGTACAGAGGGCATGTGGGGGTTGTCAGTTGGCAGCTTGGCACGGCCAAACTGTGTTTCGGGTTGGGCAAGACACTCCTTCCCTCCTCTCCCCTCCCTCCCCCCTGGTGCCCACCCCCACCCCCGTGTTCCATCTCCCACAAGCAGAGGCTGGACCCTTCTGGGAACAGCCCCTGTGCAAGGACCTCTGGCTGTAAAGCACGATCATGTTTTCTGTGTGATTGTTGTATGTTGTGCCTCCTCTAGGGCTCCATCTCCCATCCCCCCTCAGACCATTACCTTAACATTCCTCAACAGATCCTGTAAAACCAGTTGAGTGACTGTGGCCAAATTCTGGGTTGCTATGTGGGGTGGGAGTCATCAATTCCTGCAGCAATTGGCCAAGTTTGGAGCCTGGCAGTTTTGCTGGCACGCTCTGGGTCAGGACTGAGAGTCCGGCATGTTTTAGTTGCTGTTGCAACTTCTTTTGGGTTCTTTAGCATGGCTGTGTCGCTGAACCCCAGCTACGTGTCTTGCTGACTGTTTTGGCCACGCAGGCCTTGAGTGGGATGATGCCATGAGTGCATCCTTCCCTAGTGCAGGCTGCCCAGGAACAGGGTCCTGACAGCTACCGGCCATGCAGGCCTTGAGTGAGAGGAAGCCATGAGAGTATCATTGCCTAATGGAGACTGACCAGGAAACAGGGTCCTGGCAGTCCGTGCGTTGGGGATTGTAGTAGTGTCTCAGCAAGGTGGTAGACCTGAGACTACATGTCCAGGCTGCAGCCATAAGCCTGGGCCCCTACAGCTGTCTTACAGCTGCTGCATTTCAGCCCACTAGTGTGGGGCTGAACCCCAGTCGTATGCTGGCTGGCAGATTTGGGCCAGGGTGAAGCCCTGGTACTTCTTGTTGTTTATCCAGGCCTCAGTGGTGTATAGGCCTGGTTGGCTTTTTGCTGCCCAGTCCAGGCCCAGGGAAATAGGCCTGGGCCTTCATTTGTCCCTTTTGTAGTTTATACCCCTACCAAATGCTGTGGTTGGGGGCTAGTTCTGGTCCAGGCCCAAGCCAAAATAGGGCTGGCCCCCTTTTGTTGTTCAATAGCTGTTAGGTCTCCGTGTAGCTGAGACTATATGTCCAGGCCACAGCCAAGTAGATCTGGAGCTCTTTTGTTGGATGTTCAGAACCAGGTGCAGGACAGGCCTGAGTCGTCCGTCCGTCCACCCTCCACTCCCCCCCCCCCCCCCCCCCCCTTGTTTTGTTTTGTTTTGTTTTACAGCTGTTTACATGGCAGCACCCAATAGCTGTATTGCTGAGCCCCACTGTACATTTGTTGTATGTCTGGGCCTGGCACATGTTGCTTTTGTGGCTCTGTGTCCTGACCAATGCAGCACGGTTGGTGCAGGTTGCTGGTCATGCTGTTTTGCTGTCTGGGTTTTCTCTGAGTTCTCTTGCACTTTCCTTTCCCAGCAGAGCTGGGATTAGGACTAAACACTCTGAGGTATGATATGCTGATGAAAACTGCAGTTAACCCCTCAAATCCACCATGCAGAAGTGAGGATCAGCGCTACAGTTTCGCAGGGAGCAACGAGGGGCCCTTTGCAACGCAGAAGGACCTACGCTCTCTAGCAGCTCCTTACAGCACAGTGAACCCATGGAGCCACTCATGGACTCTCCTCAGAGCTGAGCCAATAAAAGTTTCTTATTAATGCATTAGGTATCCAGGTTGTTATTAATGAATTGCACATTCTGAAGAGAGAGAATTTAATTAGCTATGCATATTTACCAAATAATATGTAAATTAATATCCTGCATCAAGCACAGAGCCCTAAATGAAGATCAGATTAGGATGACATTATGGGTCAAAATATTTCTTGGCTCACCCCAAACTTCCTTGTTGATGTCACCGGGGGACTGTCCCAAAGAACCCTGAGTGCAGTCCTGCTCAGCCCAAAGGATGGTTTGGCCCTGCCAGCCTGGCAACTGGCAGCCCCCCACACTCACTGTACTAAGTATATGGACCCAAATAAGGAACTGGCTTTTGGACTGGGATTACGGCTGGAAATACTTTTTGGGTCACCCCACACTGTGCCTCTGTGACACCAGGGGACTCTCCTGGACATCTCTGTCCAGAGTCCTGAGTGGCCCAAAGTGTGGCCTAACTGACAGTCCCTCTTGCACACTGTAATAAATATATGGGCTCGAATAAGGAATTTATTTTGGGCTGGGATTAGAGATGGAACTCCTTCTTGGGCCACCCCATGGTATGCCTCTCCAGCACTGGGAGACTCTCCTGGACACCCCTGACCACATGGGCTGGCCCAGGCAGGATTTCCAGATGCAATCCCAGCCCAAAAACCAGTTCCTTATTAGAGCCCATATACTTAGTACAGTGTGCATGGGGGGCTGTCAATCAGGCCATGCTTCGGGCTGCTCAAGACCGGTCAGAGATGTCCGGGAGAGTCCGGACAGCTCTGGAGTGTAATGGCCACATATAACAGTGCATAGAGAGGGTGGAGATGCACCTAGTTCTGTGGTGTAACGGCTGCATATAACAGTGTATGGGGACAGCTGAGATGCACCCAGCTCTAGGGTGCGATGGCCACATATAACAGTTTATCACAGCCCTCACCATAGAATGTTATACATGGCTGTTACACTTCAGAGCTGGGCGCTCCTGGGTCCACACGGTTGTGTTCAGAGAGATGAAGAGACAGTACCACGGTCTGCTACTGTGCTCTGTGTCGGGGGAGCTGCCCTGGCAGCGGGGAAACTTCCTTGGTGACTGGTAGGGTCACCCTGAAACGCATTTTATAGCACAAAATGACTTGTACATTTTGGGTGTGCTACACTATTATACATGGCCATTACACCACAGAGCTGGGCACATGGCAGGACCCAAGTTTAAAACCCCAGGGAACTGCCTATGCCCTTAGACCAGCACGGCTACAACCAAAAACCCAGTCCAACAAAAAATCATTTTAATTAACCTGATTGTTGAAGTGCCTGATCCCTAACAATTTGATCCTTTCCACCAGGTGTGTAATGGCCAGATTGCAACAGAGACTGCATGGATTTCTCAGTGAATCCAAGCGCCACCTGGTGGGCAAATCATGGCAGAGCAGGGAAAATGCCATTTTTGGCTGTATCTCAGATACATGTTTAAAACCTATTATGAATAAAAATAATCCTGTTGGCATAATTTTCCACGCTAAAAATAAAACATGGAAGAGATGGTTTAATTTACCATGATAAAAAAAAAATGAACACGATAAAACAAGGTCGGAACATGTATCTTTAGACGTGATTAAGCTAGAGAAATGGCATTTTTTGTCACGTATGTAGGAAAAGTGCTACACAGACAAAAATGCACTGTGGACTGTAAGAAACTTGCTGATGTTCAAAAAGGGAGAGTGGCCTGTCAAACAGTGCTGAAAGCTAGGCCTATGCGGGGTAAAAATGTACCTATGGAGGGACCAGGGAGAGAGGGAAGGAAGAAGAGGACAAAGAAAGTCTGGGAGAAAGAAATGTTTCTGATGTCTGTGGATAAAACCTAAGGAAAGAAAGATGCAAAAAAAAGTTTCATGGGAAACTGGATTGTATAAATAAAGGGGATGGGGAAAGGTTCATGTACTGATAAGTAGGGGTTTACTGAACTGGAGGAGGCATCTGGCCCATTTGGCGGGCAGATGCTGTGGCCTGTGGCCATTTTTATGGGCTGAGTGCAGCAGCACCCCCATGCCTCTGATTGGCGGTCTCTCCCTGCAGACTGCCAGATGGCTCGAAACTATGGTTTAGTTACCCTAATTAAGCCTGGGGAAGCCATTAATCCAGAAGTTATTAAGCAGAGATTAATGGTTTCCCTGGGCTCAATCAGGGTAATTAAGATGCAGTTTTGGGCCATCCCCAAGTAGGGAGGAAGAGCCCCAGGCCAGCCTATTGCCGGCAGTAGGTGCAGTGCAGCTTTATCCCCTTCCCTGCCATCCACCCCGAGGCACGCATGCACCCGCTGCCAGCAATGAACCAGGCTTAGGCTCCACTGACTCTGGTGCAGCTGCTTGAAGCCTCCCCCATTGCCTGCCACTGCTGGCCCAGGCTCCATGGCTGCCAGCATTGGCCCGCGCAGAGCCTGAGCCTGGCCTGGCTGTGGCAGGCACCTGGGAGGCTGCAAGGGGTCCACAGAGCCCCGGTCCGACTTGTCGCTCGTGGCAAATGCATGCACGCAAGCCTGGATCCTGATGCAGCAGCTTGCAGCCTTCCCATCTCCTGCTGCAATGACCCTGCCCTCCCTAGCCCTCCCCTCCCCCATGCTTCAGGATGGCAGGGTTTTCTACCTTTTTCTTTGCTTTTCGGTAAGGGGTTTTGTGGGGTTTTTTGTTTGTTTTTTCTTGCAGCGAGTCAGCTAAAATCACAGAGCCCACCATTTTTCACAGACCCTGCCCAATTTTATGTTTTCCATGAAAAATGCACAATTGTGATTTTGGGAGGTCCCTACCAATAAGTTGTAAAATATGGAATACCTAAAAGAAATAAGAGCAAGTCAGAGAAGAGTTTGTGTTTCCAGGAAGAGGATACATACTTAACTATGTTTTTAAAGGCGGGGGGAGGGAAAAAGAAGAAAGAGCTAAATTGAAATTTGGATATTTTTGTAAATAAAATAAAACAAAAAAGACATAGTTTGTACTATATAAAAGTAGGTGCCAAAGTGCCACTTAAAAGTATGTTTATGGAATACCTGTGCTAAAATTTGTTGCAGTTTTCAAAAAGGTAAAATGTATCCATTCTGGATAAACTAAGTCTATAGGTGCTATATGCAACTGACTACTGTTATGTTTATTTTAAGGTCAGTAGTTTCAAATTTTCTTCGCATCTCCACGTGCTCAGGGAGAGCAGAGTCTGACGGTAAGAAGGAAGGGGAAGGGACTGCAGGGGGAAGAAATGGGTGGGAGGGGAGGATAGAGGACAGAGGGGCTACCTGACCCCCCAGATTTATTTTTTATGCTGTAGCCAGGGGAGGGGGACAAATTCAAGAAAAGTCTCTAATAATTAGATTCTATACCTGGACAATTATATCATTTTTATGCATTTTCCATATATAGAATCTAATTATTGGGGGGTCTTCTTATAATCAGAGTCATCTTATATTCAAGTAAATACAGTAAGTAAAGAGCCAAGAGACTTGGATAAAAACTTAGGGGAAGCAATAACTGAAGCCTTAGCAATGTTCTCAGGGAGAAGACAGGACAATCAATTAGATATCTAAAATGTTTATATGAATGCTAATCAAGAAGCATGGAAATAAACAGGAAGAATTGGAGGTCCTAGTACAGTCACAGAACTATGATGTAATTGGTATTCTGGAGATGTGGTGGTATAGTTCACATGACTAGAGTACGCTCATGGATGGGTACAGGGAAGGGTAGGCAGGGGGAAAAAGGAGGAGGTGCTGCTGGATATGTAAAGGCAACGTACATGTGTTCTGAGGTGCAGTATGAAGGGGAAGATAGATCTGTTGAAAGGTCTGCTCTCCCTTCTGGGCAAAGGTCAGAAGGGAGAGCAGCAGGGGGTATATCATGGAGTGTGTTTGCTAGAAGCCTCCAAACCAGGAGGAAGAGAGAGACGAGGTCTTCTTTAAACAACTGACAGAAGATTCTAAACTGCAGGACTCATGGAGGACTTCAGTTGTCAGGGCATCTATTGGGAGGGAAACACTGCAGTGCACAAGTAATCCAGCAGATTACTGGAGTATTTGGGGATACCATTTGATACAGATGATAGGCCAACTGGAGGGAAGATCTTCTTGACACCTGCTCACACATAGTGAGGAATTGGTTGAGCATGTGAAGGTGGACGGTAACTTGGGTGACAGTGACTATGAACTGATAGAGTCCAAAGCCCTAAGGGTGGGAAGGAAGAAAAGTAGGAAGAGGAAGGAAAGCAGAAAATTATTCCAGGTAAAGTCCCAAAATGATGGGAAGGAGCTTGCAGAAAGATCTCACCAAGCTAACTGAGTGGGCAGAAAATGGCGGATGAACTTCAGTGTTGACAAGTGCAAGGTAATGCACTTGGGGAAAAATAAAATCAAGTATACACAGACAGTGTTGGGTTCTGAACTAGTTATTATGACTCAGGAAAGAGAACTTGGTGTTGGCACTAGATTTACAACCTAGTCCTGATACCTTGTTCTGGGCAAGCACAACCTTTTTTTAGACTGACCATAACTCCCTTCATTTGATAATAAGCAAATGTTATTGATACACAGTAATAGAAAATAAGAGTAAAGCAGGCAAAACAAACAAAATAACTACCCAATAACACTCTTCTCCAGTCTTAGGGCTTTGCAGGGAGATGATATGACCGGCTGGTATGCAAGCACCACCACCCTGTAGTTCTTTGCTTGAATGTCAGAAATCAGCAGTCTTGGAGGTCAAGGGCCAATGACTCCACCCCAATGGGGTGATTGAGATGGGCCGGTGGTATGCCCTCCTCCCACCCTTGTGTATTCACTTTCTCTTGATGACTCTTCATTTCCAGGTACCATTGATTGATCTTCTTGTGGTCATCTTACTATCCACATTTTGCCTTGTCAGCATAATCCTTTGTTTCTTTAAACAAATTATGTGTACACATCCTAATTTGGTCATGCCACCAAAACCAGAGATTCCAGAGGTCACAACTGGTCACTGTGATCTGATGCTAATTTTACAGGTTCCTATCTTGTTATGGAATACTGTCTGCATGTTTTCAATTTCCCAGGATGTATGTGCCTTTTTTCTGCTAGCTTTGGACACAGTGTCTGCTAAGAGACTGAGAACATGAATCTTTGCCACAAACAGACTTTAGAAACCAGTTAACCCTTGCCATTCCCATGGACCATTGCTCCATTGCAAGCCAATTTCTAAAAGCAAATTTCTAAATATAATTTTCTAGCCATCACTTTGGAATCATTGTAGAGGTCTTTAAAACCATCAGCTCAATGTGCAGTGGCAACCAAAAAAGCCAAATAAAATGTTGAGCATTGTTAACAAAAGGAGTAGGAAACAAAATGGGGAATAGCATTATGCCATTATACAAATCCATGGTGTACCCGTATCTTGAATACTATATTCATTTTTGGTCTCCACATGTCAAAAAAGATATAGTAGAATTTGAAAAAAGGTACAGAGAGATCTACGAAAAGTATCAGAGATATGGAGCAGTTGTCATACCAGGGGGACTAAAAATGCTAGGATTACGTAATTTGGAAAGAAGTCTGAGAGGGAAATAAAACCACAATGGGTGCGAACCATGTGAACCAGGAACTGTTGTTCACCAAGTGCCAGAATACTAGAACTAGGGTATACCTGGTGAAATTAGTAGGAGACAGGTTTAAAACTAACAAAAGAGAGTCCTTTTTTATTAAACATATGGTTAATATGTGGAATTCATTGCCATAGGAGGTGGTAGTGGCAGATAGCATAGCCAGTTTCAAAAATAGACTAGACAAATTAATGGATGATAGATCGATTAATAGGTGTTGAACAAAATGGTTAGAGATGTTTCCTTTGGCATCTCTAAACCAATAATGGTGTATACCAGGGAGGATAATGAATTAGGAGGCAGATAACAATTCTAAATCTGTTTGGTTCAATGCATCCATTTCTGCTACTGTTGTTGAAAGGTCACTGGGCTAGATGGACTAGCCTGACCCAGTATGGCATTTCTTATGTTTGTATGTTCTTAATAAAGATGCTGGGCTTCAGATAAACAGATTTTAACAAACTCAGGGAACTGGTGGGCTGGATCCTCTGGCAGGCAAGGCTGAGAGGAAAAGGAGTCCAGGAGAGCTGACTATATTTTTGAGGAGGCCTTTTCAAGGGTGTAGGAGAAAGCTATCCTGCTATAGAAGACTAGGAGGTGTAAAAGGAGACCAGCCTGGCTATATGTCAATCCCTCCAATGAGCTGAAATGCAAAGAGGAATCCTGTAGAAAGTGGAAACTTGGTCATAGTACTAAGGAAGAGTATAAGAACATCACATGGGAAGGCAGAGAGAAAATTAGGAAGTCCAAGGCATGATTGAAAATGCAACCGGCAAGGAACATAAAATGCAATAATATGGGATTTCGTAAGTATGTCAAACGTAAGAGGAAGACCAAAATAAACCATAGGTCTTATGGAATGCAGAAGGCAATCTAATTACAGATATTGCAGAGAAAACTGAAGTATTTAATGCCTTTTTATATAAGTCATCACAACTAGGGGCAGCTACAAGATGATGAGTACAGTTGGTGGCAAAGATAGGGAAGGAAACAAATCGTTTAGTGTAGTAGGCGAACAGGTTAGGGATTACTTAGAGGAACTAGATGCTTTCAGATCAGCAGGGTCAGATGGGATGCACCCTAGGAAGGAGTTGGCTAAGTTTTCATAGATTTCATAGACATTAGAGCTGGAAGGGACCTCGGAAGATCATCGAGTCCAGCCCCCCGCCCAAAGGGCAGGAAGTCAGCTGGGGTCATAGGATCCCAGCAAGATAAGCATCCAGTTTCATCTTGAAGGTGTTCAATGAAGGCGCTTGAACCACCTCCGGTGGCAGGCTGTTCCAGACCTTGGGGGCTCGGACAGTAGAGAAATTCTTCCTTATGTCCAGCCTGAAACGATCTTGAAGTAGTTTGTGACCATTTGACCTCGTCATCCCTTGGGGCGCTCTGGTGAACAAACGTTCCCCCAGATGCTGGTGGTCACCCCTGATAAACTTGTAGGTGGCCATCAGATCACCCCTGAGCCTGCGCTTTTTCAGGCTAAAGAGCCCCAGGGCTCTCAGCCTGTCATCGTAGGGTCTGCTTCCCTGACCTCTGATCATGCGCGTGGCTCTTCTCTGGACTCTCTCAAGCTTCTCCACATCCTTTTTGAATTGTGGAGCCCAAAACTGGACACAGTACTCCAGCTGCGGCCTCACTAAGGCCGAGTACAGGGGGAGAATGACGTCCCGGGATTTGCTTGAGAAGCATCTATGGATGCAAGCCAGCATTTTGGTC
>NW_005842630.1:732416-733083 GCF_000455745.1 Alligator sinensis | reverse complement strand
GGCGATCATGGGACACCAGATCGAAGGCTTTTTTGAAGTCAAGATATATGACATCAATCTCTTCTCCCTTGTCCAGGTGATAGGTCACCTGGACAAGGTGACCTATCACCTGGACAATGAGGACCTATCACCTGGACAATGAGGACCTATGAGGAACCTTGTCCTGGTTCCTCATACCAGGAAATGAGATTGGTCAAGCAAGACCTACCCGCAACAAACCCGTGCTGGCTATCCCTTAAGATGTTGGCGTCGGCCAGTCCATTAAGGATGGCCTCTTTAATAAACTTTTCTAAGATCTTCCCCGGGATAGAAGTCAGGCTGATGGGCCTATAGTTAGCCGGATCCACTTTCCTCCCTTTCTTGAAGATAGGCACCACATTGGCCTTCTTCCAGTCTTCGGGCACTACACCAGAGCACCAAGAGTTTTCAAAGATCCGTGCTAGAGGCTGGGCTATGATGCTCACCAGCTCCTTGAGTACCCTGGGGTGAAGATTGTCAGGGCCAGCTGACTTGAAGGTATCCAGCTTCTCAAGATGTTCCTTCACAAAGTCAGCATTAATGGAGGGCAGGGGATCACCCTCACCCGGACTTCCCGGCCCTGTAGCGGGCATGGGCGTCCCATGGGACTGATGAAAGACTGACGCAAAGTACCTATTTAATAGGTACT
>NW_005842630.1:726598-729878 GCF_000455745.1 Alligator sinensis | reverse complement strand
ACCCTAAGGGGTTAGCCCCCGCTCTCCACGGGCCCCACTTACCCCGGCTCTGCTGGGGGTCGGCGGGCGGCTCCGCAGCTGCTGGAGGGTTTTGGGGGGCTTCTGGGGGGCTTTGGGGGAGCGGGGGCGCAGCGAGCTTTCACCCGCGCATCTCTCGCCGCTTTCGAGCCTAAATGAGGCTGAGCCTAAGGTAATTTGAGAGCCGTTGGGTATCCTTTTTGAGAATTCATGAAAGTCAGGTGAAGTCCTGGATGATTGGAAAAGGGCAATGTAGTAGAGATGTGGCCCATCCTCACATGTACCAGGGCAATGACTGCCAAAGTGTTCATGGCAGCATGGATGCTTGCCCCCCTGGCAGGGCAGGGAGGAGGTCTCAAGTAGGGTTCCCCAGAGGGTTGTTCTAGTTTTGCTATTGTTCAGCATCTTTGTCCATAATTTGGATGATGGGATTAAGTGCATGCTTAGCAAATTTGTGGATCGTACCAAGCTGTGTGTAGTTGCAGATACTCTGGAAGGCAGGGCTAGGATCCAGAATTACTTGGTATATACTGGAAATATGGTCTGCAATCAATCAGATGAGATTAAATAAGGATAAGTGAGAAGTCCTACACTTGGGATGGAATAACTCAGGGGTGGGAATAAGGCGGCCGGCAGGCCAGATCCGGCTGCCCAGGCCATTCTATCCTGCCCATGGGGCCCCTAAAAAATGTAGAAAATTAATAGTTATCTGCCCCTGGCTGCCTGCCATGCAGCCCTCGATGGCTTGCCAAAACTCAGTAAGCGGCCCTCCACCCGAAATAATTGCCCGCCCCTGGAATTAACTGCATGCACGAATGCTGACTGAGGAATGATTGACTAGGCTGAAGTATTGCACAGAAGGGACCTGGGGGTTACAGTAGACTAGACCATATGCTGTTTATGAGCCAATAGTGTGCTCTTGTTGCAAAAAAACCCCAACAGCATAATGGGTTTTATAAACAGGAGTATCACTTGCAAGTCAAGGGAAGTGATTCTTTTGCTCTATTCAGCTCTGGTGATTTCATAGACATTAGGGTTGGAAGGGACCTCGGAAGATCGTCGAGTCCGGCTCCCTGCCCGAGGGGCAGGAAGTCAGCTGGGGTCATAGGATCCCAGCAAGATAAGCATCCAAATTTCTCTTGAAGGTGTTCAATGTAGGTGCTTGAACCACTTCTGATGACAGGCTATTCCAGACCTTGGGGGGCTCGGACAGTAAAGAAATTCTTCCTTATATCCAGCCTGAAACAGTCTTGCAGTAGTTTATAACCATTTGTCCTTGTCATCCCTTGGGGCGCTCTGGTGAACAAACGTTCCCCCAGATACTGGTGGTCACCCCTGATAAACTTATAGGTGGCCATCAGATCACCCCTGAGCCTGTGCTTTTCCAGGTCTCAGCCTTGTCATCATAAGGTCTGTTTTCCTGACCTCTGATCATGTGCGTGGCTTTTCACTGGACTCTCTCAAGCTTCTCCACATCCTTTTTGAATTGTGGGGCCCAAAACTGGATGCAGTACTCCAGCTGCAGCCTCACCAAGGCCGAGTACAAGGGCAGAATGACGTCTTGGAATTTGCTTGAGAAGCATCTATGGATGCAAGCCAGTGTTTTGGTCACTTTACTAGCCACAGCATCACATTACAGAAGCAAGACTTACGATGAAAGGCTAAAAGAACAAGGTTTATTTAGTCTGGAGAAGAAAAGGTGGGGGTAGGGGGGATTTGATAACTGTCTTCAAATACCTGAAGGACAATCATAAAGAGGATGGAGATGGGCTTCTCTCTGTAGGCATTACTCCCGGTTCTGTCCCCTATGGCCTTAAACTTCATCAGCAGAAAGTTAGGTTGGAGATTAGTAGGACCTTTCTGAGTATGAGGGTGATCAAATTTTGGAACAGGCTACCTAGACAAAAGGTAGAATCTCTATGTTTGGAAATTTTCAAGAGCAGGTTGAACAGACACTTGGCTGGGATGGCATAGTCAGGGATGATCCTGCCTTGAGCAGAGGATTGGACTAGATGAACTTGTAAGGTCCCTTCCAGCTCTACTTTCCTATGATCCTAAGTTGTATGTTCCCCTATGACAGAACTTTGTGAAGATATGTGCTCACCCTAAACTTGAACAGCTCACTGATGAAGGAGAGTGGATATTGGTTTCATACAGTGAGTTTATTCAAGACTCAATAGTCCATGTGCAGGCACAGTGAGTCATCTTTTTCTTTTTACAAATAGGATAGGGGCCTCACCTGGGGAGGTAGATGGTTGAATAGACCCTTTAGCCAGGTTTTCTTGAAGATAGTTTTTTAAGACCAGCTCTTGCTTAGACAGTGAGCATAGGTAATTCATAGGAAGCTCAGTGGGACAGTCGTACAGTCTGTGGACAGGAGGGTGTCTGCATTTTTTTTGTCAAATATGTTAGCAAAATCCTGGCACTTGGTGGGAAGTGAAGTCAAAGACTGGGTTGCGGCTGTCCCAGATCTCTTGGGTCTTCAGTTTTCTTTAGGTGGGTTCTAGTGGTGTCAGGGCCCTGCCTCTGGTAGATGGGTTCATCAGCAGTAGCTGGAGTTGAACTTGTTAAGTAATAAATTGTGTGTACAGGACCTCCACCTGACACAGGAGGTACACGGTCCCACTAGGGGGAATGCTTTACTGGATCTGGTATTGGCAACGGGGGATGACATGGTAGGGGACCTACAGATCGGTAGCCATCTGGGGGACAGTGATCACCTAATAATAGAATTCTTCATAAGACGTCAAGTGGGTAAGGTAACTAGTAGGGTGAAAGTGCTAGACTTTAGGAAAGCTGATTTCAATGAACTCAGGCGATTAGTCAAGGATGCACTGCAGAGTAGGAGTTTTGAAGTGATGGGAGCCCAAGAAGGGTGGCTGTGCCTTAAGGAAACGATCCTTCGGGCACAAAGGGAGAGGATCCCAATGCGAGGAAAAAGAGGGAAACGGGCCAGGAGGCTTCCTTGGCTGACCAGAGAAATCCAGGGCAGCCTAAGGGCCAAAAGGGGAGCACATAAAAAGTGGAAACAGGGAGAGATCACCAAAGACGAATATACCTCCTCTGCTCGCGCTTGTAGAAAGGCAGTTAGACAGGCCAAAGCTACCATGGAGCTGAGGATGGCATCCCAAGTAAAGGACAACAAGAAATTGTTTTTCAGAGATATAGGGAATAAGAGGAAGGCCCAGGGAGGAATAGGACCCCTACTAAATGGGCAGAAACAATTGGTGACGGACAGAGGGGACAAGGCTGAACTCCTCAA
>NW_005842630.1:724477-724904 GCF_000455745.1 Alligator sinensis | reverse complement strand
GGAGGAACATGAGTCAGCAGTGTGATGAAGCCATCAGAAAAGCCAATGGCACTTTATCATGCATCAGCAGATGCATGATGAATAGATCCAAATACGTGATACTTCCCCTCTATTGGGCCCAGGTCAGACCGCAGTTGGAGTACTGCATGCAATTCTGGGCACCACACTTCACGAGGGATGCGGATAACCTGGAGAGGGTCCAGAGAAGGGCCACTGGTATGGTTAAGGGCTTGCAGACCAAGCCCTACGAGGAGAGACTAGAGAACCTGGAACTCTTCAGCCTCCGCAAGAGAAGGTTGAGAGGCGACCTCGTGGCTGCCTATAAGTTCATCACGGGGGCACAGAAGGGAATTGGTGAGGTTTTATTCCCCAAGGCGCTCCCGGGGGTTACAAGAAATAATGGCCCAAAGCTAGCAGAGAGCAGATT
>NW_005842630.1:713794-724351 GCF_000455745.1 Alligator sinensis | reverse complement strand
TTATGCAGGGGGTTGGACTCGATGATCTATTGAGGTCCCTTCCGACCCTAATATCTATGAAGCTATGAAAATGGGATTCTGGACTAGTGTTAAAGGATTGACGCAACACCTCGTTTGATAAATGACAGAAAGTGTTTATTTATTACATAGTCAGACAAGGGTCTTTGGATAAATCCAATATCTTTTATTAGAAGAACTTAAATAGTTGGAAAAATTCTTCTTTGCAAGCTTCTGGGTGCAAATACCCTTCATCGGGCTGAGGAAGCATCTGCAGATGGTTTGTGTTCTTCCTGGATGGAGTAGAAAAGCAGCCAGAGGCCAGGGCAAGTATTCAAGGTTAAATGAGCCCAAAACAAAGCAAAGTCCAATATTTAGCCATAAAGTGATAATTTCTCACCAATACTGGCAAAAGAGAGGTGAGGTAGTTTGTTTCTTATCAGCTTCTCCAGGTGTGGATCTGCTCACCTTCAAGATCACTTGGGTGCAGCACCAGTTCTTGTCAGAGGGATTACTCACTCTTGAAGTGCACACTGTTAGCTGTTTCATTCCTCTTTTTATACCCTTTAGTTCAGCATCTTCAAAGCATTCTTGTAGTTGTGTAAATCAAGAGAGATGCCCAAGCAGTAATTGACAGGAAAATCCTGTTAATCAAACTGCTCACTACTGGTTATCAGAAAGTCCCAATTTGAATGAGGTACCATCCTCAGTGACAAGCGGTTATCCATTTCTAATAAGTTTGTAATGTTTCAAGAAACTGATTAGCAACCAGGAAAAACACAAGGTTTTTGAAGAGCCATCCTTGGAAGATCAAGGGAACCACTAAGGCAAAACAAAAGTAAACAGGAGGAGACATCTATCACATATGAAGAATTACTTTTCCTGCGCATAAACACAAGTTAATTGCAAAAGAAATATTTACCATACTACTTAATCAAGGATAGACATTTTACACAGCTACATACCAGACAACTAGAAGCCTGCTTAAAATCATCATAAATATAGTAAGATAAGCTGGAAGTGATGCCTCACTATTTCTTTTCAGAAGGACCACCCACAAAACTCATCCTCTTGCACTATGCACTTGTTATCAGTATTTTGTATTTTAACTTTTGTGAGTAGGCCCCAGCTTAGCTTGAGTTTCACAGACATCACACTGGACTATCTTGGATTGCCAGTGGATCTGTGGATTGTGGCAGGCAAGTCAAGAGATCCCCAGCACCATAACAAGCATGTGAAGACTACACCAGGGAAGTGGCAGGGGCCACACGGACTGGTGCTACGGGGAGCAGCGCTACGAGCAGTGGGGTACGTGGGGAGTGGTGGTGGCTGTGGGACATGGCAAGTGGTGGGGGCTGTGGGGAGCGGTATGGGAAGCAGTGGGAGCTGTGGGGAGAGGCGGGGGCTGTGGGGACTGGCATGTGAAGCTACAGGAGTGGCACGGCGAGTGGCGCAGGTTGCAGGGAGTGGAGGGGGCCATGGGGAGCAGCACGGGAAGCAGTGGGGGCTGCGGAGAGTGGCACAGCGAGCGGTGCGGGCTGTAGGGAGAGGTGGGGGGCTGTGGAGAGTGGTGCGGGAAGTGGTGGGGGTTGCAGGGAGTGGCACAGTGACTGGCAGGGGCTGCGAGCTGTGGGAAGCGGTGCAGAAAGTGGTGGGGACAATGGGGAGCAGCGTGGTGAGTGGCAGGGATCAGTGCAGGCCACGGGCAGTGGCAGGCAAGCATGTGCAAAGAAATGCAGGGAAATGGTGGTGGCAGGGTGGTGCGGACCCTGTGCAGGTGCCCTGGGACCAGCAGGGACCCAGGGTGGGGTAACAGGAGCACAGAGCCTGGGTGTGGGGTCCACTTGGTTGCATCGTGTGAGGCTCGCATGAAGTCTGCTAGAGCCACACATGATGGAGCCGGCAGCCTGGCCCCATTTCTCTCTCTCTCCCACCCCACACACCATAACCCCACACCAGGTTGATGTTAAGGAGCTAAGTTGATTACTGGCTACAACTAGCCCAACCACATAGCGTGGCTGGAGCAAAAGACCATCAGAAAAAACAGAGAGGAAAAGCTAGGCCTACTCTTTAGTTCTGCGCTGCAGGTAGTCTGGGTCACACAGCTTTACTGGGTGCAGAAGGTTACAAACCTCAACTGCAGTCCAAAACTGGTAAGATTTGAAAGTCGCAGGTTTCAGCCCTGTTTACAAACTGCCAGGTCTGATTCCTGGCCAGCGAACCCAAGAAATCAGTGCACTCTTTCCCCAGTATTAATCACTTAAAACCTCAGAAAAGGGAAAAGAAAAGGAGGAAAGAGGAGTTCCTGGACACTGGAACAATTCTCGCTCTCTTTCCTCTATCTGAGTTTCCCCTTTCTCTAGATGCAGACCCCTTCTTCCCCTGCAGGGGACTTCTCTCTTCAGCAGCTCCTAGCAGCTTCTTCTCCCTCCAAACCAACCTAGCTAACCTTATATCTCTTAGCATGACATCACCTTAGCTCAGGGGCAGGCAATTACTTTGGGCAGAGGGCCACTTACCGAGTTTTGGGGAGCTGTCGAGGGTCACCTTCACAGGTGCCCTGCCCCCACTTGCCATATTGGGACTGATGTCCTGCCCCCAACCCCTGATCTTTGCCACTGGAAGTCCCTCCCCTTGCCCCGGAAGTAGTCCTTTTGGTTAGGGCTGTGCAAAGCTTCGGCTGGTGATTCAATTTCGAAAAGATTTGGCTCAATTCGGTGGCCGAATCTCTGAATCAAATCAGGGGACCAATTTAAAGGTCCAAATTGATTCAAAGCTCTCCGAATCTTCGGCAAAGATGATGATTTTTTTTGATGATTTTTTTGATGATTCGGGCAGTCCGCAGTGGCTGCAGCAGGGAGCTACAACCACTCGGAGCTGGTAAGTACTAGGGGTGGGGGAGAGGGGGCACCTCAATTTGTCCACTCATCTCCCAAATACGTTGCCATATTTCCATTCCCCAAACAGGTCCTACCTTTCAAATGCCATCCAGCCCTTTTCCAATAAGGGATCCATTTGGTGGCCCCCTTAGCACATACCCAACTATCTGTATATACTCTTATTTCCATCCAACCCTTATCAATCCCATAAGCAATTGCTTCTTCTACAGCCTTCAATTCTGCTAACTGGGCACTCCCTTGCATTTCACCCCTCCCATATTCTCCTGAGAAGGGGCAGCACCAAGCCCATACTGCCATTACATCATCCGCCGTCCCATCGGTAAATAGAGCTTGAGGATCCTCAGCGTCAAAACTTTCTGTGGAGGTTATTGGGCTTATAGCCTCCCCCTCTGCAGGTTTCTCTAACCAAGGGAGTACCGGATTTTTCAACGTTCCCCCTGCCTCCCAATGCAGGTACCTGGCTAGCTGTAGGCTCCACTTTAACCACCGGGTTTGGTGGGGGGACCCCGCGGGCAGGCCTTTCCTTAAGGCGGTCAATATCCCAGGCCATGCTCAAATCCTTAGCGGGGCATCTCCTACCAACCTCTCCCCCTTTTCTAGTCCAAAAACCACTGCTAACATTTCCTTTTGAAGGGACTCATAGTGGGCTTCCATATGAGATAGCGCTCGGCTTCAAGCTCCCAATAACTCCCAGTTCTCCCACCTTTGTCGATTTTGCTGATATAACACCTCACTGATGGTGTCCCCCTGGCCCCCAGCCTCCAAATATTTGGGCATGCTGGGGTCCAGAGGGAGTAGGGGCAGGCTGTCTAATATAGCCCGCAGCATTTCTTGGCGAACCCCTTCTTCCTCTTCTCCCCATGCCCATGGGTCACCCTTGACCTTTAGCACCCGGTAGAGGGGGCGTGCCAGGCTCACAAAGTCAGGTACTGCTGCCCGGCACCATCCCATCAATCCCAATTGGGACTGCAGTTCTTTCCGAGTGCAGGGTGGGTGGAGTTGGGCTAATGCTTCTTTAGTTTGTTCTAGGATTCCCAAGCCTCGGGCATCCAATTGCATACCCAGGTACCTTACTGACCGCTGCACCCATTGAACCTTCTTTTTATCTACCTGAAACCCTGCCATCCCTAGAGCTTGTAGTACCTGGTGGGAGATATCAGCATGTTCTTCAGGAGTGTTTGCCCAAATTAAAATGTCATCCACATAGCTTTGAACACACGGCAGAGAGTCAAGTGCCTAATGCACTTGTTGGTGTGCTTGTATCGGTGAATTGCACCAGCCCTGGGGCAGGCGCAGTGGCCAGTACTGTTTTCCTCTGAACATAAAAGCAAACATGTCTCGGTTGCTTTCCCACACTGGAATTGCCCAGAAACAGTTTGAGATGTTGATTTATGGTAAAATGGGAAGCACCTGCCCTTTGAGCCGCATCCCACATTTCGGGAAGGGTGCTGACCACCGGGCCCAGTTTTTTTGTCCTTTTATTTCCCTCCCAATAATTTATTACCATTCTCCACTTTCCACTAGCTTTTTGCATGGGCCATAAAGGGGAGTTCCACTGGGAAATGGTGGGTTCTATAAGCCCGGCCCGCAGCAGTCCCTGAACCATTTCACTTACACCCTCTTTGGCCTCAGGCATCAAAGGGTAGGGACGTACAAAACTGGTCTTACTCCTTTTTCTAATTCAATTTGTATCTCTTCTTTGGTACATCCCACATGCCACTCTGAATGGACCCATGGTCCATCCCTAGGCAAGGGGGCTTCCTTTTCTAGGGCCATCACCCTCCGGTGGGACCCATCTATAATGCAGTGACCCAAAACATTGGTTTCCAATATCCACAATGGGAGTCAGGTAGTGGTCACTACCATGGAGACCTCCTGCTCCCCTAATTTTACCATGCCTTTTATTTCCCATCCTTTGACTGCTCCTTCCCCCACCCCTTTAAGCACCACCGGACGACCATGGGGGCGGGGGGGGCATTCCCATTGGAATATTGTAACCTCCACCCTCGTATCCATTAGAAACCATCCTTCCACCTCACCTCCTTCAATCTTAATATGGGCAAAAAGGTACCCCCTAGAGTCCCTGGGGATTTTTCCCACTGGAAGTGAGGAGGAGGGTGTCCCTCGCTTCCCCTCCCTGAGGCCCCCCTAATCTATGCACAAATCTTTCAGATCAGGGTACAGCCCCACTATGGTCTCAGGCTCCTCTTCTGGAGGTGCTGAGGGAACAGCTGCCACCACGCGGCAATCTTTAGTTGTCTCCCTGATTTTGTCATTTTTCCACAACCAACACAACTCATGGGCTTTCCATCAATCTGCTCTATGGGGATTCCTCTCTCCCTCAGCTCCTTCCAGAGTTGGCGGTGGGGGATCTTTTTCTTCAGCTCGGGCAACCCCCTTACTACCTGCACTTGTTTCAATTTTGGGTGCTTGTGGCGGGTCAGTAGGGGGTGCTCCTGCGTTGAGCCACCCACCTCCCTGCCCCCGACCACCTTCCAAGCTCTGAGGGCCTCCCTAGGAGCGCCTCATGTCTGGCCAACCCCCTTCCTGGAGCACACCCGCTAGTCTGGGGATTCCACTGCCACCACCCAGATCTCTGGACTTAATTCGGGCTCTGCGCGCTCTGGGAAACACAGGCCTAGTAGCCCTAAAGGGGACTTGATTCACTTCAAGAAGTTGGGATGCTTCCCTCAGTCAGAAGCACAAGTAGTGTTCTCCCTTAGTCAGCCGAACCAAGGGAACCCCAAGGCATAACCTAGACCCACTCCCAATAAGTCTCCCGCACTAGGTACAAAGGAGAACTTTATTGGTTACAGAGGGTAGGGGTAGAATAGGGTACAGGGTAGAGCATTCACAGAGAAATCCCATTGAGCAAACTCCTGCGGCTGGGGTAGCCTTTGATCTCACATCTGAGTTACTGCAAGCTATATATCTAGTTAGATTCATAGATTCATAGATTGTAGAGTTGGAAGGGACCACAATAGATCATCATGTCTGACCCCTGCCCCTGGCAGGAAAGAGGACCGAGGTCAGATGACCCCAGCCAGGTGACTATCTAGCCTGCCCTTGAAGACCTCCAAGCTAGGTGATAGCACCACCTCTCTTGGAAGCCCATTCCAGATCCTGGCCACCCTTACTGTGAAAAATTTCTTCCTAATATCTAACCTAAATCCACCCTCAACTAGTTTACACCTGTTATTCCTAGTCACTCCCTGGGGTGCCTTAGTAAACAGCACTTCCCCTATTCCCCGTTGACCTCCCCTAATAAATTTATAGGCAGCCACAAGATCTCCCCTCAGCCGTCTCTTGTGAAGGCTGAAGAGTTTCAGCTCTCTCAACCTCCCCCCGTAGGGTCTATCATGAAGGCCACTAATCATGTGAGTGGCCCTCCTTTGGACCCTCCCCAGATTCTCCACATTACTCTTCATAGATTCATAGATGTTAGGGTCGGAAGGGACCTCAATAGATCATCGACTCCGACCCCCCCTTTTTTTTTTTTTTTTTGAAGTGTGGCGCCCAAAACTGGACACAGTACTCCAACTGTGGCCTGACCAGGGCTGCATAGAGGGGGAGCATCACCTCCTTTGATCTAATAGTCTTGCACCTGCTAATGCACGACAAGGTGCGATTAGCCTTGTTGATGGCCTTCTTATACTGCTGACTCATGTTCATCTTAGAGTCAATTATGACTCCAAGATCCCTCTCTGCCTCCGAGCTGCTGAGAAGCACACTTCCCAACCTATAGGTGTGCTGGCATTCCTCCTTCCCAGGTGGAGTACCTTACATTTATCTTCATTAAATTGCATCCTATTTTTCTCTGCTCATTGATCCAACCTGTTCAGGTAGGCCTGAATCTGCTCCCTGCCCTCCGGTGTACTAACTTTGCCCCATAACTTGGTATCATCAGCGAACTTGGAGGGGATGCTCTCCATGCCCTCGTCCAAATTGCTGATGAAGATATTAAATAATATCAGTCCGAGGACTGAATCTTGCGGGACCCCACTTCCCACCTCCCTCCAGGCCAAGAAGGAACCATCCACCACCACTCTCTGGGTGTGGTCCCTAAGCCAGCTGGCCACCCACCTGACTGTGTAGGCATCCACTCCACAGTCTGCTAGCTTCCCAATGAGGATAGAGTGTGAAACTGTGTTGAAGGCCTTCCTAAAGTCCAGGAAGATGACATCAGCCTTGGCTCCCGCATCCAGGCAGTGTGTGACCTGGTCATAGAAGGCTACAAGGTTTGTCAGGCAGGATCTACCTGTGACAAACCCATGCTGGTTTCCCCTCAGCATTGTTTCCCTTGCTAGGCCTGCACAAATGTGTTCCTTGATTATTTTCTCTAGCATTTTTCCAGGAATAGAGGTAAGACTGACTGGTCTAAAGTTACCTGGCACATCCCTTCTCCCTTTCTTGAAAATGGGCACCACACTGGCCCTTTTCCAGTCCTCAGGGACCTGGCCGGAGCATCACAAGTGCTTGAACAGCTGTGCCAGCATCTCAGCTATGACACTAGCCAATTCTTTCAGCAGCATGGGTGGAAGTCATCTGGGTCTGCTGACTTGTACCCATCCAGCTCCTCCAGGAGCTGCTTAACTATTTCAGAACTAACTGTAGGCGGACTGGTGCCTCAGGTAGCTTACTCACAAGTATCATCCAGAGGCAGTTGGAGAATCCCTCTGGAGGCAGGCAGTTCCTTGATCATGAGTTTTGAGAGAGAGAGACAGTTTTACATGGTACAGCTCTTCTTTTTTTCCTGAGTAACCCTCATGGCTTCTGCCCCTCCTCCCGGGCAGTCCTTAACTTATATAGCTCTTGTGACCTCATTTACCTGGTCCAATGGAGGTCAGCACCTGTTGGCTGTCAGCCAACCAATTTGAAATACATCACTAGTTGCCAGGCAGACTCTAGCCCACCAGGAGGGAAGCCCCTCACCCAGATATGTGATACTAGTCATGTAGGCAGAGGGAGCTGGTTTCCCCCCTCCCTCAGGAATGTATTCAGCTCGGGTTACCTAAAGAGATAAGGTAAGGATGTGCTTCTTGGCTTGGCCCATCCTAATTAAAATTGTCATGAGCTGATTTTTTGGGAGGGAAACAAAGGTGGCTTTCTGTCACAGTGCTCCCCTGTCAAATTAATCAGGGTCTGTAGTCCTTTTATAATTTCTGCCAAGGGACGATTCGTCCAGGCATCATAGTGTTGGAGCAGAATTACCCTGTAACGGACCAGATCCCTTACAAAGGGTACTCTCCCAAGCGGCCCCAGTGACTACAACCTGTAGGGTATCCACGTCCAAGGTCCCTCCCAAGGCCACCTCGATAAACACATCCCCACTTAACTGCCATACTGCCCCCGGCCAATCTATCCATTTAGGCTCTCTAGCATGCCGGTCCTTGGTTAATTCCCAAGCTTCCAAGGTCCCTATCACAATGCCCATTAATTGGTGAGCATAAACCCTGAGATCTTTGGGTCTACCTTCTGACTGGCCTGTGCTGACTTATACCATTCCCCTAAGAAGATTTTGGTTAACACAGTTATTGCCTCTTGGGGAGTGAAATATTTGTGTGTTCTCTGGACCATTACCCTATTGGTCCAGGAGGCCCAGTTCTGTTTTGAATCCTTTACCCAGGCTGCCAGCTCAACCTGGAAATCTGCAGGCTTCCATGGGACCACCTCCCAGTCCTGTAGGGTGAACCCAGGGCCCTCTTGATTTGCTTGATACCTAGATTTCATAATTGCACTTACCTCCAACTCCATGGGAGGGGGTTTACTCTCTGGGGGGGCCGTTTCCTCCTCTGTTCCCAAAGTGGGTGGAGTGGGCGGAGCAGGCTGGCCTTCCTCGCCACCAACTAGATTGACCACTGCCACCTGTCGTTCTTCCCCCGACTCCAGAGTTGAGTCCTCTGGAGACAACAAAGCTCCTGCCACCTCCCATAACAAGGATATGGCTCCTTCCAATAACACAGTTTTTCCCTGCTTCCTTCCCAGCTGCCACTGGGCAAAAACTCCTTCAACCATGGTAAGGGACCTGAGGTCCCTTGCCCCGGAGGATGTCCATGGGTGTACCCTCATACTAAGTTCAGAAAGACTTGTGGTTTTTCCCTGGCATATGAACATGTCCACAGCTCTCTGAATGCAGCTCGCCAGGCTGCCCCCTAGGAGGGGTCTCTAATTGCCCTCATTCTCCACCAATTGTCAGGGCTCCCTCCCTTCCAAGGGGGGAAGGTGAGTAACCCACAAATCATACGCCAGGGTCAAAGCAACAAGTATAACTTTTATTGTGAATAACAGCAAAATGATGTAATGGTAGCAACTCAATACAAAGGCTTACAAAACCGCTAGCGTGTCAGGCTGGAGGAAAGGCACTCCCCACCTTGTCCTAAGTCATTACATGACTTGTCTCAGGAACCCGAACCCTGTGTCCAGAGTGGTGAGATGGTCTCCTTTATCGGGTCCTCAGCCTTGTCCTTCCCCGAAGTGATTCCACCCGGGGCCTAGTTCTCACGACTTTTATACCTTCACTCCCGCTCCCTATCTCTTTGGGTTCTCCAATCAAAGTAGCTTGTAGCCTTATTACCTTTCATGGATTAGAGCAAAGCTATATACTGCGCTGGGCAATCTGGTGGTTGCACCAGAGGAGAAGGCAGACCTCTTTAACAAATTCTTCACCTCCGTTTTCTTGTGCAGGGACCAGGACTCCCCCACTGTGTTTCAAGACAGACTCGAGGGGAACGCCTCAAGACCTAAGGTTGAGGAAGACCGGGTTAGAGTGCTTCTGGAGGGGCTGGACATGTTCAAGTCAGCAGGTCCAGATGCTCTCCACCGCTCTGGGCCTCAACCCACTCACCCTTTGGAGACTCTGCCGTTCACTGAACTTCCAGCAGCTAGCCCCATGCACTCCACCCCTTCACTGGGGTAACTCTTTAATCTTTAAGAAAAGGAGGACCCGGGCAACTATAGGCCCGTCAGTCTTACATCAATCCTGGGGAAACTCTTTGAGAAGATCATCAAGGAGCACATCTGTGATGGGCCGGCATCAGGGGTGATGCTGAGGGGCAACCAGCACGGTTTCATTAGGGGCAGGTCATGTCACACCAATCTGATTGCTTTTTACGATCAGGTCACAAAAGCATTGGATGCAGGTGTCGCCGTGGTTGTAGTCTTTCTGGACTTCAGCAAGGCCTTTGACACAGTCTCTCACCCCATCCTCATTAAAAAACTAGGCGACTGTGGCATTGATGCCTACACAGTCAGATGGATTGCAAATTGGCTGAAGGGTCGTACTCAGAGGGTGGTGGTGGATGGGTCATATTTGACCTGGGGGGAAGTGGGCAGTGGAGTCCCCCAGGGCTCGGTCCTTGGGCCTGCGCTGTTCAATTTCTTTATCAGCGATTTAGACGATGGGGTGAAAAGCAACCTGCTCAAATTCTCTGATGATACCAAAATCTGGGGTGAGGTGGGCACGCTAGCAGGGAGGGAAAGACTGCAGAAACACTTGGATAGGTTGCAAGGGTGGGCTAACAAAAACAGGATGCGTTTCAATATGGACAAGTGCAGGGTGCTGCACTTGGGCAGTAGTAACCGGCAACACACTTATAAGATGGGAAACTCCCTTCTTGAGAGCACGGAGGCAGAAAGGGATCTTGGAGTCATCATTGACTCC
>NW_005842630.1:683907-713545 GCF_000455745.1 Alligator sinensis | reverse complement strand
GTCTATAAACTCACTAGAGGGGACCAGAAGGGTTTGGGGGAGACCTTGTTTCCCCTAGCGCCCCCCGGGATAACAAGGAATAACGGCCACAAGTTGTTGGAGAGTAGGTTTAGATTAGACATCCATAAGAACTACTTCACAGTTAGGGTGGCTAGGATCTGAAACCAACTTCCAAGGGAAGTGGTGCTGGCTCCTACCCTGGGGGTCTTTAAGAAGCGGCTCGATGCCTACCTGGCTGGGGTCACTTGAGCCCAGTTTCCCTCCTGCCCAGGCAGGGGATTGGACTTGAAGATCTACAAGGTCCCTTCTGACCCGACTTCTATGATTCTATTGTTTCATGTTGCAAAGCTGTTATTTCAAAGTTCCTCTTTCCAGAGCCGTTGGGTCAGGCAAAAGCAGTTCCTCTTTCTAATCTTATCCAAAGAACAACAGATGCATTAGGTCATTATCCCATGGCTCCTGGGTTCCACAAAGCTGACCCTACCTCCAGGATGCCAATTTAGCCTCCTCCCAGAACCCTTTTCAGGACAGGCCTTACACCCACCCCTGCTCTAACGTCTTTCTCGAGCCCCTGGGCTCTGGAAGATGTGAAAGTGGCTGCTGAAGCCCAGAGGGGCCTCATAAGTATAATTCTGATTGGGACTTGCCATCACCATGGTGTAGACAATCCCAATGGGACCACCCCCACTAGCTGAGATTTAGCCCAAACATGTGCCTGTGTTTTCAGGACATGAAGGGAAGATCAAGATGGCAGCAATCTGATTGAAGGAGGCAATGCCTTTTGAGGGTGAAATGCTTTATACCCACACCAAGGATTACTTGCCAAATGATTCCATTCCTCAGTTTCTGTGCCTGCGGGTGAAGATCTGTTTGTACCTCTGTTCATCTTAAGTCAGGTCAAAGCCAGCCTTTCAGAACTCATGAGTCAGCCCCCACCTGCACAGACATGAGACTGGCTTAAGAAGTACAAGATTGAATTACATTTTTGAAGTTAGCTCTGGGAAAAAGGGTTTTGAAAAGCAATTTAAACAGAATAATTACAATGAACTAAAGTTTAATTAAAGTAAATGGATTTTTTTTCAGTTAGCTGAAAATGATATCATTTTGGGATTACCAAAATTGTTGCAAATAGGGATTGAATTTGGCAAATAGTTTCTAAAGGAAAAAACAAAACAAAACAGGGGCCTATTTGGAAAAGCCAAACCAGTTTTGTTCTGACAATTTCAAAATGAAAACTGAAAAATTTAGTCTGGGGTTGATCTGAAATGACATTTGCACAGCTTTATAGGAGTTCTTCTTTTCTGCTGTCTTTAGTAATATTTCAGGCTTCTAGTGGCAGCATGCTTTCAAACTCTTCTCTGCAACCCGTAGGGCTAGAAACGTACTTTTACTTTTTACATGAGATTCCTATATGATTTCAGGAGCTGTTATGTTTAACTTAGGAAGGCCAAGGCAGTGTTACGTCTCAGCTCTGTGTTCTTGGGGAAAACTGGCATAGGATGCAGCCTGTCTGACTCACAAAGAATTCCCCCTCCCTCCCCTCCTCTACCTAAATGAAACTGATTAAGATGCAGTGGGAGACACACCTAAAACCCTCCAGATAAATGTGACAGGAGTGAAACAACTGCCCTAGGTCTCATTTGCATCCGAGATGGAACCAGATGACCGTTCATTTACATGAGAGATGGAGAACAGAAAGCCTGAAGCAGAGACTGCAGTGAATTCTGGGATCAGAGAAGGAGGGGAGCACTGCATGATGGGGAATCTGTGCTCCAAATGCTAATAAACCCACATTTACACACACCCAGCTCAGCATTTATCAGACCAATTCTAATCTGGATTTACAAAGGACTTCCCCCCACCCCCTAGACACACATGCACCTCTAAGTTTAATAGGCATCTCAGGCCGTACATTCCCCAGTCCCACTATGGGAGGCCTACTTAAACTTGATTGACTGAAACTCGGTTGCCTGGTTAGGGAATGCTGAGGCAAGAGACTAAGTCGGAGGGGGTATGGGCAACATTTGAACAATGGTAAAGGGTTCATCACAGCGTCCAGCCCGTTGGAGCCCTGACCACAAGTGTTGTCATACTTTTCCCAGGATGACTGGTGGAAGTCCTCCTGCCCAAAGGTTATAAACACTCCAATAATTGCCTCAAGTCTGTTAAAAGACTATAGTAAGATCTGGGAAAGTCATGCTAAGCTGAGGCTTGTGCACAACAAGTAAAAATCCAAAATCCTGATGCTGCAAGCTATCAATTGTTTCTGAAGACACCATGAGATATCCCATCAGTATATCTGCTATCCATAGGAATTTCAAGCTGGCTCTCAAGTGTCTGGTTACTCCCTAACCTTATGTGTTTCCTGATTATCAATCAGTTTATTGAGATGTTCCAAACCAGATAACCCCGTGTCAATAGAAAAGACAATGATTTACACTATTGAAAATGCTTGGAAGAAACTGAACTGAGGGTATAAAAATTTGTAAAAAAGCAGCAGTGTGTGTGCTTCAAGAAGAAAAAATCTCTCTGATACCATCCACTCTTCTTCTTGAGAGGCTGGAGGAAACATATCATCTCCCTTCAAGGACTGTGCTATGAACTTTACCTGTCAGCTTTGCAACCTGAGTACCTTGGACTGGTGAGATCCCAGTGCACTCTCTCTCTCTCTCTTTTCTCTCTCTAGGCATAAATTTCTGAACTGGAACTGTATTAGTTAAGCTTGAGCTAAGCTTCTCCAAAAACTTAGTGAAACCAGGGTAGTATTGTAATTGTTTGTGTTTGTTTTTCTTTTGCATGTTTATTACTACTAGTACCATTATATAATTCATATACTTAGCAATAAATAACTTTTATAGTCAAACTGGTAGTAACTGGGCATATTTTTCCTTCTCTGCTTCTCCTTCCTCATGTGCTCTGCAGCAACGCTTCTTTTACCTAAGCTAAAGGTCCCTGTGAAGCCCAAAAATATTGCGGGGTCTGCTCATCAAGAGGCTAAAGATTGGGACGTGCTGAGTTTGAAACACATAAGGGGATCAGCTTGTATGGGCTGATTGACCCAGATTGACTCAGACGTGCCCTTATGAACTGACTGCTGGCCCATGATGGTGTCAGCTGGACACCCAGATGGATTCAGAAGTATTCTGTTCACCTGTGGGCTTGTGTCTGACTGCAGTTTATTGTTGCTCTGATAAACTGATTCTTGGCACATGAGGGTGTCAGCCTGTCCATGATGATCAACCCGGCCGGGTCAGGTGTGTCACATTAACCTGTGTGTGTTTGTGTGTATGACTGATTTGGTGACTTGAGGAACCCAGCCCCATTGAAACTGAGTCCTGCAAGATAGCTCCATTGGGGGTGAGGACTTGCAGAAGGGAGATATACAGCTCCGTATAGAAACACATTACTCACAAGCAGCACATTGACAGAATTACCAAGACCCTAGAAATGTATTCCTAATAAATGAGCACACCCCAAAGTAATGGGCAAATCTGGTAGCAAGAGATGGAGCTAGGGCTAGTGACCAGAATGAGGGATAACAAAAAGTCCTTTTTCAAATACAGATCGTGAGTAAGAAGGCGGCACCGGGTAACATGGGGCCCCTACAGGACAGGCTTGGCAATCTGGTGATTGCAGCAAATGAAAAAGCTGACCTCTTTAACCAATTCTTTGCCTCCATATTCCTGAACAGGGACCGGGACATTTCCCCCACTAGGATTATGGACGGACCCAGGGGAGGCACCACCATCCCTAGGGTCAGGGATGACCTAGTTAGGGAACTTTTGGAGGGGCTGGACGTGTTTAAATCAGTAGGTCCAGATGCTCTTCACCCGAGGGTGCTGAGGGAATTGGTGGGGGGTCATAGCGGGGCCCCTGGCATGGCTGTATGAGCACTCATGGGGCTCTGGCCAGGTACCAGAGGATTGGAAAAGGGCCAATGTGGTCCCCATTTACAAGAAGGGGAGAAAGGAGAACCCCAGCAATTATAGGCCAGTCAGCCTTACCTCGGTCCTTGGCAAGACCTTTGAGAAAATTATCAAGGAGCACATCTGCAAGGGCCTAGCAGGAGAGGTAATGCTCAGGGGCAACCAACATGGGTTCATTGAGGGCAGATCCTGTCTGACTAACTTGGTTTCCTTTTATGATCAGGTCACAAAGTCCCTAGATGAGGGCGTTGAGGTGGATGTCATCTTCCTGGATGTTAAGAAGGCCTTTGACACTGTTTTCCACCGCAGTCTCTTAAAAAAACTAGGTGACTGCGGCACTGATGTCTACACAGTCAGATGGGTGGCAAATTGGCTAGATGGTTGCACCCAGAGAGTGGTGGTGGATGGGTCGTTTTTGACCTGGAGGGATGTGGGCAATGGAGTCCCCCAGGGCTCGGTCCTGGGGCCTGTACTGTTCAACATCTTTATCAGCGATCTGGATGGGGGTGTGGAAAGTATGCTGTCCAAATTCGCTGATGACACCAAACTGTGGGCTGAGGTGGGCATGCTGGAGGGGAGGGACAGAATCCAGCTAGATCTAGACAGGTTACAGAGAGCAGACCTACAGGCTGGGGAACTCCCTTCTAGTCAGCACAGAGGCAGAAAAGGATCTTGGAGTCATTATTGAGGCCAAAATGAACATGGGCCGACAATGTGGGGACACGGTCAGTAAGGCTAACCGCACCTTGTCATGCATCTACAGATGCATCACGAGCAGGTCCAAAGAGGTGATCCTCCCCCTCTATGTGGCACTGGTCAGACCACAGTTGGAGTACTGTGTCCAGTTCTGGGCACTGCACTTCAAGAGGGATGTGGCTAGCATTGAGAGGGTCCAGAGGCAGGCCACTCGCATGGTTAAGGAGCAGCAGGTCAGGCCCTACAAAGAGAGGCTGAAGGGCCTGAATCTATTCAGTCTCCACAAGAGAAGGCTGAGAGGGGATCTGGTGACCATTTACAAACTCGCCGGGGGGACCAGTGGAAATTGGGGGAGGCTCTGTTCCCCCAGGTAGCACCCGGGTTTACTAGGAATAACAGCCACAACTTGTTAGAGGGAAGGTTCATCAGGAGACATTACTCTACAGTCAGAGCTGCCAGGCTCTGGAATGGAATCCCAAGGGAGGTGGTGCTCTCTCCTACCTTGGGTGTCTTCAAGAGGAGGCTGGACAGATATTTGGTTGGGGTGTTATGACCCCAGCACTCATTCCTGCCTGGGCAGGGGGTCAGACCTGATGATCTGTTTAGGTCCCTTCCAACCCTAAGCAATATGAAACTATGAAACTTTACACCCATCAAGAGACTTAGCAATGTGGAGTCCTGTCTTTTCTCTGAGTAACAATGTACCCCATGAGAATGGACCATAGCTGGGTAGTGAAGAGCTGAGAAGGCTTGGTTGCTTACTTGCATTAAAGGAGTTGCTCAATATGGAGCTGTAGCAGATTCCTTTGTTGCTGTAGTAGCCTATTATCCTTTTATGTGCCTTTATCATTAGACAGAGACCAGAGTGAGCTACACAAGGCCAATTCCTCTCATTTTTGTTGCTATCTATTACATACAAGGCCAATTCCTCTCATTTTTGTTGCTATATATTAAAAAGGACACAATGAAGATCACAGGCACATTTCAATCAGTGCAAAGGCCAGTTGGTGAAGGAGGGGTATCATCAAGGACCCCCTCTTCTTCCTGGATGAATCAAAGAAGTGTTATGTGCCTATGAACCATGAGATGTACAAGGCCATCCTTGATAAGAAACAGAAACTCTGGGCAATCCTCTGTTGCTTTGGGTCACTAATATATAAATGGGTTTGGTGATGCAGCTTATCCAGTGGAGAATCTAAGATCTGGGAATTCTCAGGTCCTATCTGTAGAGGTTTAGTTGCTTCCCCTTGTGCCCAAATCTGGTGCTAAGTGCATTTTTTGTAACAAAAAGAAATGCAAAAATCTAGAACTGTTGGTTCCAAAATGATACCTTTTATTAGAGCAACTGAGAAATTGCAAAAAATATCTTTTTCTGCAAGCTTTTGGGCTCCTGCACACTTCATCAAGCTCAGGGAAAGTTCAGGATGGTAAAAAGTCCCCATATGTAGGAAATAAACTTCATTTTTGCATAGAGGAAGCAGAAACTGGAAAACTGTCCCTTTGGGTCCATGAGAGTCTCTTTGTGAGCTTGCTCTTTGTTGTGTAGATCAAGCAGGATTTCTTCCCTGGTGGTGTCAGATGGAGCTGTAGGTCTAATAAAAGGTATCATTTTGGAACCAAGAGTTCTAGATTTTTGCATTTCTTTTTGTCTCAGACCAACATGGCTACCGCATACATCCCTGTTTTGTAACAATGGCTTTGTATTTCCTTCTCCTTCAGGGGAATCTTGCAAAAAATATTTAGATTTGTGAGAATTTTTTAAAGTGGTTTTCGTCTTTAAATCTCTGCCTGGCATTGGATAAAACAAAATGACATTCAGTGTTTTCCATTTTGGTCAAGTAAGTTAAAGACTTCATTTACATGGACTAGATCTTGGTGCTGATTTTCTTGATCTTCTCCTCTCTCTCTGATGTCATTACCAAAAAAGCTTGGATCCATTTACCTCAAGCTGTACTTGAAAACTTTATTTAACTAGTGTAATAGTCTAAGGCTATAGACATATGAACAATTAAAATTAACTGTGGGGTGATAGGGAAAGGTAGTGCTATCCAGCTACATCTGATAATCTTGTATTTGTGTGTTTGATTATTCTTCCTAAGGTGCAGCACCTTGCATTTGTCAGCATTGATTTTCATCTTATTAGCTTCAGCTTTCCAACCTGTCAGGATCCTTCTGAATTGCACTCCTGTCCTCCAACTTGTTTGCAGTTTTTCCCAGTTGTGTTGTCTGCAAATTTGTGCAAGGAGCTTTTTATTCCAGGATCAAAATAATTAATAAACACAATGAACAGCAGTGAGCCCAGGACATGGCACCCTCCCCTCAGGTCTGCCATGGATCCATTTATAATTGCCCTTTGCTTGTAACCATTAAATCAGTCATTTAACCACTTTCTAGTACTTCTGTCTGGCACACATTTCTCCAATTTTTTTATAAGAAGGTCATGAGGGACTTTGTCTTGCTGATGTCCAGATGTACTGTATCCACTGCATTCCCTTCATCCACTCGAGTAGTTAATTTGTTGAAGAAGGAAATCAAATTTGTTTGTTACGATTTGTTCTTAGTAATCCATGCATGGGACTGAGTGACACCCACTCTGGCCGGGGGCCACTCATGCTGCGCTCCTAGCATCCCTTGCCAGAGGGCCCCAGCCTTGAATAGTGGGCACAGCTTCTGATGACGGCTGCTGCTGCTATCACTGCCCAGGGAACTGATGGGATCCCCAGCCTCCAGCAATTCCTCCTCCCATCCCTGCTGCAGCACTCCAGGCAGCCAGCAGGGAGGGGAATCTGTGGTGTTGATGGGAGTGGGGTGGGGGGCAGGCTCTGCTTGTAAATCACTTTGGTCCTGCTCATGCATGGCTGGGCACGAGAGTGCATGGATGGGGTGGGGGTGGATCTCGGCTGCTCACAAAGCTCCACCAGGGAGGCACGGGACAAACAGGTTGGGCAGGAGCAGCAGCAGCAGCAGGAGCCAGCATGGGCTCAGCTGCTGCCCCACTGGGCAGATGTGGAACAGAGGTCAAGAGAGTAGGTGGTGTCAGGCTTGGCTACACCCCAATCCCCTCTCCTAGGGGCTTCCCTCGGTGCCTGCCAGTGGCAGCTGCTTTTCCAACCCTTTGAAGTAAACTGTGAGCCAAGCAGGTAGTGCTGATTCCCCCTCCCTGCACCTGCAGAGGGGCTGGTCTCAGCCCCAACACAGAGTGGACAGGGGAAGAAGGCCCCCACATGTGCACACCCAACCCACCCAAGCCCCAACTACATACCCCACACACACATCCACACCCCCCCATACCCCACTCCCCACTGTACCCACACCCAAACAGATACCCATGCCCCACACACACCCTCCACTCACCCCACACCCCACCATACTCACACACAACCAACACCCTCCACAAACCCCACACTCCAATCACACACCTAACCATACCCACACCCCAGCACACTTCCCCCACACACATCCCACACCCCACCATGCTCACCCCCCCCACACACCCACCCCCAACCACATATTCCCCCAACCACACACACCACACACATCCCCACATACACCCCCCTACCTGCCCCACAATATACAAGAGTAAGACTTTATTTTGAGCTATTATGCAATTGCCTCTATATATACTATGCAAAGATGCATAAATCAGGACAAAAATATTTTTTGAAATAAAATATGTTATAGTACATTTGATTTTTATTATATGATTTGGGTTTTTTTTTCTGGTTCCAAGATGGCAGCCCTCCCTGCTTCCCCCCCAGGAGTACTTCTGGGACAAGGGGAGGGACTTCTGGTAGCAAAGGGGATTGGACTTCTGGTCCCAAGATAGTGGTCAGGGGGTGGGGGACCTGTCAAGGGGCAGGGCTATACTTGCAGCCTTCAACAGCTCACCAAAACCCATTAAGCAGCCCTTCAGCTGAAATAATTGCCCACCCCCACCCCAAGATAACGATCATGAGGTGGGGCACCTGTCAAGGGCTGAGGCTACTCTTGTGGCCCTCCACAGCTCACCAAAACTTGTTAAGCAGCTCTCCAGCTGAAAAAATTACCCACTCCTGCTCTAAACACTTAATCAAACTCTAAACTGAAATAGTTTATGAAAATAAAACTCCTATGCATAACATGAATTGTAACTAATACCAACTATATACACTTTATTAAAGGACATTATAAAAAGAAGTTTACTGAAACTGAATACTAACCTTGAGACACAAGATCAGAGCACGCAAACAGGGGGAGGGCTAGGGGGGACTGTTCCCTCAGGCTAGGGAGCAGCCCCGGGGCTAACCCTTCGTGAGCAGGCCCTGGAGGCACCGGATCCCCCCAGTGGGGGAACGTAGGGGGCGGGACTGCCGGTGGGCACTTCCGGAAAGACCGGAGTGCCTGACTGGCTGTTGGGGCAGCCGGGGGAATTTCAAACCGCGGCCTTCAAAAGCCACAGTTTGACGTCACCCCTAGCACTTGGAAGCCAGGAGCAGGGAGGAAGGGAGGGAACTGGGCACATGTGTGTCCCCGTACACACGTGTGCCCCCTTACCTGACCCGAGGTGGAGGCAGACGCAGCAGCAGAGCCAGCAGCAGGGGCAGCAACAGCTGATCCCCCAAAGGTAAGTGGGGCAGAGGGAGCCGGCACAGCAGAGCCGGATCTGGAGAGGAAGCCCCCCGGATCCCTTTTAGTTGAGCCGGTAGAGAGCCGCGCTCCCAAGCCGCGCTGTGCAGCGTGCGCCGTGCAAACAGAGCGAGCTGGAGTTTGCATGGGCGTTCGCGCCGGCGGGTGAACAGGAAGGGCCAGGAGGGAGACTCCAGCAAGGGTAAGGTGAAGGCACCACACAAATATATAAATAAATAGCAAGTTATATTATGGTGTTGATGCGGAGTGCTGCTAGGGCTCCTGCCTGGGGGGTGTTGCCTACCTGGGGCTTGTCTGAGGCCTCCACCCAGACAGAGCCCATGGGGGAGCTGCTGTCCTCCTGCCCCTCTGGCCTGCGGGGAATGCCTAGCAGGACTGGGGGGGGCAGGGATTGGGGGCTCCCACGCCTGTCCTGAAGGAGCCCATCTTAGGGCCCTGGAGGCGCAGGTGAGGGAGCTCCAGGAGGAGGTAAGTAGGCTGAGGGGAATTGTGGAGGCGGAGGATGAAATTGATGGGTATTTTCTCTCCCTGCAGGGCCATGCATCCAAGGAAGAAGCACCCCGGGAGGCGCCCTCCATAGCAGAGTGGCAGATGGTCACCTCCAGAACCAGGGCTGCTTGCAGCAAAGCAGTACCAGTTCCTCCAGTCCGGATGGAAAACAGGTATGAGGCCCTGGTGACACTGCAGGAGAAGGAAGGAGAGGAGGAAACCTCCAGAGAGGAGGAAATTCCACACTCTCCACACTCTGAACAGGCTGAAGGAGCTAAGCAGACCTGGAGAAGGAAATGTTGAGTTATCATCATAGGTGACTCCATCCTGAGAGGTACAGAGGGTCCCAACTGTCGCCAGGACCCCTCTACACGTGAGGTCTGCTGCCTGCCCAGAGCAAAGATTCAGGATGTGACGGGGATGATCCAGGCCATGATCCAGCCCACCAATTACTACCCCATGGTCCTAATCCATGTGGGCACTAATGATGCAGCCAGGAGAAGCCCTGATCACCTGATGACGGACTACCACACTCTGGGGGGGCATGCTGAAGGAGATAGGGGCACAGGTGGTATTCTCTTCTGTCTACCAGTGAGCGGATGTGGAAGATGACACGAGACCTGCATCAGAGAGGTCAACTTGCGGCTTTGGGAATGGTGTCTTGAGGCGGGCTTCAGCTTCCTAGACAATGTCCCACACATCAGGACGAGAGACATGCTCGGGTGGGATGGGCTTCACCTTTCCCCCAAAGGTAAGCGTGTGTTCTCTTCTAGGTTGGCTGATTTCCTCCAGCGGGCTTTAAACTAGGCTCATCAGGGGAAGGGGAAGATGAAGGTGGAGACAGCCTTGGACCACTAAACCAAGCATTACCCACAAGTACAGCCCAACCTAGACTGACAGTGAGCAGAACAAATACCCAGGTAAGCAACAGGGGCATGGGTAGTACTGAGATTAGGGGGCAAATGCCTCTACACAAATGCTCGTAGTATGGGGAAAAGCACCCTGTTCAAATTAGCGGATGACACTAAGATGTGGGGAGAAGTGGGCACACTAGAAGGGAGGGACAGGCTGCAATTGGATCTGGACAGGTTACAGGGGGTGGGCTGATGAGAACAAGATGGGATTCAATATTGACAAGTGCAAGGTACTGCACCTAGGGAGAAAGAACCAGCAGCATACCTACAGGCTGGGGAACTCCCTTCTCGTCAGCACAGAGGCAGAAAAGGATTTTGGAGTCATTATCGACTCCAAGATGAACATGGGCCATCAATTTGGGGATGCAGTCAGGAAGGCTAACCGCACCTTGTCATGCATCCACTGATGCATCATGATCAGGTCCAAGGAGGTGATCCTCCCTCTCTATATGACATTGGTCAGGCCGCAGTTGGAGTACTGCATCCAGTTCTGGGTGCTGCACTTCAGGAGGGATGTGGCCAGCATTGAGAGGGTCCAGAGGATGGCCACCTGCATGATCACGGATCAGCATGGCAGGTCCTATGAGGAGAGGCTACGAGACCCGAACCTGTTTAGCCTCCATAAGAGAAGGCTGAGAGGGGATCTGGTGGCCATCTACAAACTGGACAAGGGGGACCAGCAGGCATTGGGAGAGTCCCTGTTCCCCCGAGCACTACTGGGAGTAACAAGGAATAATGGCCATAAGTTGATGGAGAGTAGATTCAGGCTAGACATCAGGAGGCACTACTTCACTGTCAGGGCAGCTAGGATCTGGAAGCAACTTCCAAGGGAAGTGGTGCTCGCTCCTACCCTGGGGGTCTTTAAAAAGAGGCTAGATAGACACCTTTCTGGGGTCATTTTACCCCAGTACTCTTTCCTGCCCATGGCAGGGGGTCGGACTTGATGATCTGCTCAGGTCCCTTCTGACCCTACCAACTATGAAACTATGAACTTATGAGACAGACTGTTCAGACTATGTATTAAATGTGAGTATGTTGCATCCAGCCTCAGTTACTACAGACATTCTCTGCCTCTGTGGGGTGAACACTTATCCTTACAGTGAGATAGCAGACTCAGCATCCACTGAGCTCTCGGATGTGGTGAGGCAGCATCTTGCCAGGGTGTAAGGATGTGGAAACCAGGCACAGACAGAGTCCCAGAACACAGGCACAGATACAGGCATCTGGTACTCTTTGATAAAGTTCATGTAGACAGCATGATGCTTGCCATGCTATTTTCCCCCATCCCAGGATTGCTTTCAGTAGTTGAGGGTCAAAGATACCTGGCTAGGGCCCAAAATGCGAACAGCACTAAGGAAGGGAGAAGCTGGCTGTCTGGACCATGGTGGCAGTGATGAATCGTACCTGTAGTACTGGTTCACCTTCACAGCTATTGCCGGAACAGGTCCCTTCTTGCTGGTTTTCACAAGGACAGTTTGACAGTTTTTGCAATGCCCTGTCTTTGATTGAGCTTATCAAATCCACCAGCTTGTTGTGTGCATGGTGGTTCACATGCTGCCGGTCTTCAAACCAGGTCAGGAGCTCCATTAGCTGGTGGCATTGTCTGCCACAAACATTACTGGATCTTGACTGTCATCTTACTCTAAGAGATTGAGAAGCTTGACCATGCACTGTGTAGTGGGTGTGATTTCCAGCTCCTCGCTCACAAACTGCTGGTAGTGCTGCATGTGCTTGGCATGCTAATGGAGTGCAATGAACCACCTTGTGAGTACAGGCTCTGGTCATGTGGTCATCACAAGTTGTAGTGCCCACAGTGGCTAGTGAGTCTACACTTTGACTGGTGCAGTCTCCCTGTACTGGACCTTATGACCCTGACAGTGCTTTTCGCATCAGAGAAAGACTTGCTCGTGTATATGGCATTGTCAATCCTAGTTGGTCCAGCTCCCCAGTACAAATAAAATGTGCAACACATACTATCTGTAGGGTCAGTGGCTTCAGCAGCCACAAGGGAAAAGGAACAATACTTTGACAAGACAGTCTTCATGGACCCTACATGTGAAGCAATCACTGCAGGGAGATAGTCCTGATGAAGCTTGTTGGCACACAGAAAGCTGCCACCATTGGGCACATTTTCTTTCAGGTAGTCCTTTAATTTGGGGTAATCAAGTTTCTCCAGCAGGACGTTCGCTGCTGCAAAAGCTTCCACGAGGGTAAATGCCACCTCTCGCCTTGCCAAGCTGCTTTTTGTGGTATTTTTAAACAGGGAGGACATGGTCACTTGCTTCTTGCTCTGACCTTCTTCCTCTGCAGCAGCTTTCCTCTTTGTGTGTGCCTGAGACTCCAAGTGACAATCAATGTTGGTTTTCCTGGACACATCCAGAGTTAGACTGCAGGCCATACAAAAAAGTCTGGCTCCATCTCCGTGCAAAGCCCCTGCGGGATATCGTCTTGCATGGCCCACCGCTGAAATGGATCTGGTGATCTTGTAAGACTTTTTTGTGTTCGTTTGTGCCCTTTCTCAGGCAGAAGCAAGCAGGCATGCTGCAGAGGCACACCTACAGGCACTTTAAAAGCTGATGCCAAAACCCTTTTGGCTTCCCTGGCTGGCCTCTGACTACCTCCTGGACTGAGCCTACATCAGGGGCTCAGCCTCCGATTTGCTCCTGTTCCTCACCCCTCTACCTCCTCTCTTTTCCTACATGCTTCAGGACACCAGGGCTTCCCACCATTTTCTGTTTGCAGCTCCCTTTTTTTCTTGCTCGCTTGCCATTTTTTGGTTTTTCCATTCCCCATGCTTTTTTGTGGGGACCAACTTTTTCTCAAGGGACCTAGTGATTTTGCAGTTTCCACAGCATTGCAATTTTTGTGTGTCCTTACCTATGACCCAGAATAGATGTTCGTGTGGTCGCTTGGGAAAATGGTTGCTTGTAAATGCAGGGGACTGGATCCAATGACTTGGCAGGTCCTTGCCAGCCCATAGAAACCTCTTCACACACTTGTGAGCTACTGTTCCCCAAAATCATTGAATTGAATTGAATGCAAATGAAGCAAAATGATGAGTTGGATGGAATTGAAGCAAAAAAAGAGATCAGGGGCTAAATCCTATTTCACCTTCTAAATATCTGATCTGGTGCTCCTCAGAAGTTTCTGGTATAGATGATCTGAATCTAGGCAACCTCCTATTTCATCTGCATAGATGCAGAGCTGTACTGAACTTTCAATGGTGGACAAGACCAAAGGTCATATGCCCCTCGAGGCATATCCTATGTCTCCTTGAATGGCACAGAGCTTCCCCATTCATTTCAAGGGGCAGCACTTAGATGCCTCCCAAGACAGGTTTTCAGTTACACAGGAGGCTCTTGGCTCTCCATATACAGTTGAGGGATCAAAAAGGGGATCAAAGTGAGTGTCATTAGAAGTCATGCAAATCTTATACTCTAATGGAATGCCACTTTACAAAGCGTGAGGCGCAGGATACATAAATATGAAGCTCAGGGTTCACAAAATATAAGGTGCAGGGCACAGGGGGAAATAAAGAAGAAAAATAAGCCAATAAGCTATATTAAAACGATAGCAACACCCCAGGAGAAGGAGTGGCCCTAGATGAGAGGAGGAGAGTGGAGAGTCCCAGATTCCCCAGCTGCCCCTTTAACCAACTTAAATACCCCAACTGCTCATTGAGGAGAGGGGGGAAGACCCTCCTCCCCTGTGGGAATCCCCTTCCCAGGAAACTCACAACTCCTCCGAGGGACCCATGAGGCTGTCCTTGTCTTCCAGGGTGAGGTGTCTCTTCCCTTGGCAGGGGGCCCTCAGCTGTTTTGGGGATCTCTCAACCTCTGGCCCACTTGGGGCACTGTGCACCACTCTGTACACTGTTGGCCCTGCCTTGTGTTGGGGGTTGGAAACCCAAGCTGCCTCATGCGGCGCCGGGGTCTCGATCTGCTCCTGGACTATTTGTGTACATGCTGTACACTGTGTGCCTGGCCTCATGCCGGGGTTGGGGACCTGAGCCACCGTGTGCAGCTCTGGGGCCCTGGTCCAGTCTTGGACCCTCCATGCACTGGCTGTGCACCACTCACCCTGCCTCTTGTAGGGGTGGGGAGAAGTGGGCATGCTAGAAGGGAGGAATAGACTGCAATCGGACCTAGGCAGGTTACAGGGGTGGGCGGATGAGAACAGGATGGGTTTCAACACTGACAAGTGCAAAGTACTGCACTTGGGGAGGAAGAACCAGCAGCATACCTACAGGCTGGGGAACTCCCTTCTCATCAGTGCAGAGGCAGAAAAGGATCTTGGAATCATTATTGATGCCAAAATGAACATGGGCCGGCAGTGTGGGGACGCAGTCAGGAAGGCCAACCACACCTTGTCATGCATCCACAGATGCATCTCGAGCAGGTCCAGGGAGGTGATCCTCCTCCTCTATGCGGCACTGGTCAGGCCACAGTTGGAGTACTGCATCCAGTTCTGGGCACCACACTTCAGGAGGGATGTGGACAACATGGAGAGGGTCCAGAGGAGGGCCACCCACATGATCAGGAGTCAGCAGGGCAGGCCCTACGAGGAGAGGCTATGGGACCTGAGCCTGTTCAGCCTCCACAAGAGAAGGCTGAGGGGGGATCAAGTGGCCATTTACAAACTAGTCAGGGGGGACCAGCAGGCATTGGGGGAGTCCCTGTTCCCCCGAGCACTACCAGGAGTGACTAGAAATAACGGTCACAAGCTGGCAGAGGGTAGATTCAGGCTAGATATCAGGAGGCGCTACTTCACTGTCAGGGCAGCTAGGATCTGGAACCAACTTCCAAGAGAAGTGGTGCTGGCTCCTACCCTTGGGGTCTTTAACAGGAGGCTGGATGAACACCTTGCCAGGGTTGTTTGACCCCAGTGCTCTTCCTGCCATGGCAGGGGGTTGGACTTGATGATCTGCTCAGGTCCCTTCCGTCCCTACCAACTATGAAACTATGAAACTATGACCCAAGCTGCCTCCTGCAACTGCCAGGGTCTCAGTCCCTCCCAGACCCTCAGGTGCACCGGCTATGCACTGACGCTGCACCTCCTCATGGTGGGGCTGGGGAACACAGTGGCTTGCCGCTTCCATCCAACGATCCATTTTTGGGCTCCTCTGGGGCTACTGCTGGCCAGCTCTGCCAGCTCTTCTTCTGCCCTCTTCTTCATTCCTCAATGCAGACGCCTGTGTGCTGGGCATGCTGCCTTTTTTATTACCTCCAGAGTTTCCACCCCCAGATTGCAAATGAACCAATCAGAGAGGGAGGGCGTTAGTCCCCTCTCAGGTCAAGCTCTTCACCTCGCTCTGGGTAGGGCCGGGGCAAGCCTCTCCCCTGCCGTCACCCGCTGATTGGTGGGAAAGGCTCCAACAGTTGCTTGGAGCTCCTCCTAGCTGGCAAGTGGGCTGCTGCCGGCAGGCCTGCCACATAGAGGAGACAAAGTAGAGCACCATAGGGTTACTTAGGCACCCCAAAACTGGGGAAGTTTCACGGGTCTCAGCAACAAAATGCAGTTGTCCCTTAAATGACTCTGGGGTTACACTGGAAGTCTGCAGCTGAAATGGCTTAAATTTTCAGTGTTGGGAGCTTTCATTTTTCCAATTAAAAATCAAAATTGTTATGCACATTTTAAGACAGACAGACCAAAGGGAAGGGAATGGAGAGTTGAACAGCCAAATGTTATATCTGAAATTTCTCTGATGTGATGAGTTTTAGCCAAAGCCACCGGGGCAAGGAGGGGAATGGGGACAGCGGGAACCCTGCCTGGATCCCTGGCAAGTCTGCCCCAGGACTGGAGATGCAGTAAGCATCAGGTCTTCGTCCAGAGACAAGCACAGCCTGGGATCTGTCACACATTTAGGAATGCTGGGGCCCTCTGCAGCTCTACAGAAGAACCAGTAAGGTCCAGTTCATTGCTGCTATTAGGCGTGAAACTGAAGGATCAGGGAGCTGCTGGTTTGCCAGAAATGTAGTTAAAATGTTGTTTTGATTTAGCTTATCCAGATTTAAGAAAAGGAAAAATTTCTGGCAGTCCTGAAGCCCTAGGCTTTTGCCTGATCTCCAGATGAGTCTTTTTCCTCACGTGCAGAAAGGCTGAAAGTTAACCACAGTTATCCACTGCAATTCCCTCAAGTTTCTAAAAGTTAACAAGACATAAAAGCCCTCGGGAATGTGGCTTTTAGAATTGCTTCAAGAAAGAGAGTTCATTAAATCAGACCTTAACAAATGCCTTCCTACTTAGAAGGGAGGCTTCCACTAACTTTAAATGGTGGGTGTGGGGTTTGCCAATCAATACTGAGTTTGCTCGTCTTCAGCTGACTTCTACTCCATATATTTTAGCATCAGCAGAGACTCTGAGGATGATTCTGTCTGATCTACCTGGCAAGGCTAGGGATTTTACTCCACCTTGTTTTGTCTCAAGCTCAGATGCCATATGAGATAATGCCATTTTATTTGTGTTGCTTTTTAAAGAATGTAAAGATTTGTTCTGTATTTGATTTGCGCAAACGTGTCCCAGATCTCACTTGAAATAAAACATCACTGGATTTTACATAATTTACAGGTGAGGGGCCAAGAGGAACACTCAGGTCTTATGGAAGATATTATGTCATAAAATCTGGCGACGAAACTCCTGTAGTACAAGAGATCACAATATTTCTTTCGGTTCCATGATATTGATCAGGAAGAATTCTTGTTGATGGAGGTCAGGTATGTTCCCCCTCTTTAATGCATATAATATTGATTTTTAAGTGAAAACTGACATTTTTCAACCCTAAACCCAATAATTTTCAAACGTTTGGGGCATTTTTTTTTTTAGCTGAAAAACAACAACAACAACAATAAAAGCATAAAACAACACACTATACCTGGACAAAATCTGTTACAAAAATTTAGGGTTTTTTGCTGAATTTCTATGCATTTCTAGAAAAGCAGACACTTTCCATTAACTTTTTGCTTGTTCAACAATATTTTGGACTTTATGAAGAGGATTTATTAATATGATCAGAAATATATTAAGATGCAGATTACGTGGTTTTAGTGTTATTGATTGTTTATTATATATTACCAACTTATGTTTGTATTAATTATAATTCATTTTAATCTTCTGTTAATGGTTAAATATTGGTGCTGATTAATATCTTTCTGTCCCTGTCATTAACTCTTGGTTATTATGTATTATCTGTTGGCTATTCATTTTTGGATACATGGCAGGACACAGGGAGAAAATTAGACATTGCTGGTTACTTCTCCAAATAGGTGTCAGGCTGGATGCATTAAGTTTACAACATTGGTAAATGTGTGTGTTGTGTTGTGGAGTGGCGTGACCAAAGCAGCAAAGCTTATGACAAAGATGGAAGCCTCATGTTGGCAGATAGGTGGGAATCTGATTCTTGTCCTCTCCCTCGGTCCCACACAACAGTAGGGTTGGCTGTTTGCGCCATCCTTGTCCATTGGTTCCACTCAGTGATAGCTTCTCTTCTTGGCACCTGCGTAGTTCTGCTCTTTCTCTGTTCCTTTTTTCCTTGGATTTTTCTCTCCATCACTTCTCATTTTGTTTTCATGTTCTCAGCACCATGGTCTTCTCTCCCTGGCTTTCTCAGCAATGTTCATTGAACTCTGTGGTTTTCCAATGTCATCAGTTCTGTCCATCTCTCACTGCGCTGCCCAGTATCTAAATGTTCTCATTTCAGTTCTCTTGTGTCATTTCTGTCGTGTGATCCATCCAGCAACCAAATGTCCAGTCTGTAGAGTAACACTGGCCTCAAAACTGTCTGAGGCTTTCTTGGAAGCAATACCTACAACTTCTTTCCACTTCTTCCACCCTATCTTAACCCTCTCTCTCGCTTCTGCTTTAAAATTACCTGTAGCACTGTATGTAGAACACAAATATTTGAATGTCCATGCCCGGTTTAGGTTAGCCCGTTTAAGATATTTTGTTACTATGTTTTCCAATCCACATCTAAAACTCATTATTATAAGATAGAATCCTTAGTAAGGCTATATAGTGGTGTTTATGTAATAAAGGAATATCAGAAAAGATTGTGACGACTGTAGAAGCGATGAAACCAATAGTCAGAACTGTCTGGGGAATAATGGAGCCTGACATCCAGGCTGGATTACACTAAGATTTGGCATAAAGCTCATACCTGCTTATCGTAATGATGGAGGTAGCGACTGAAAGGGCACATGGAGACTCTACGTGGAGGTTCCTACTTGGAAATGGTCCTAGAGGCAGGAATAATGAGGAGACTTCCAAAATGATACGCAGATTGACAGGGCCATGTAAAGAGAAATGACTTCACAGAAAACATGGGAGAAACAAAAGTCACTGGTAAGAGGGAATTGCTTGATTGCTGCAAGAGGGAGTGATTAAATATCAGGGAGATGGGAGTGATGTTGGAGCTAAACAACAATGAGGGCAAATGATCAATTGGGTGAAAGTGGCCAGGAATAAATATTGCCTGGTAATGCATGGCAGGGTTGTAACCATGAGAGTAGGGAGGTTCTAGAACAGGCACCAGATTATAGTAGTAGGGGCAAAATACCAAAGGGATGTTAAGATAGAGCTTGACAAGTTTATGTGTAGGTTGGTATATTGTGGGAACCTGTGATAGTAGGGATTGGATTCAGCCATGTAGGAGGGTCCAACTTTGTCTGTCTTCAGTTTTTAGCAAACTGCAACTCTTGCCTGTTCTGTATCAGTGTCTATCCCACTCCTAGTGTCACACTGTCTGTACAGTGCCCAGCCATGCATTAAGCAACATGACTGACCATTGTCACTTGGGCACAGTTCTCTCTTACCTCACTGCAGGAGTTAAGTTGTAGTGAAGTGTAGTGTAATGAAGTGTAGTCCTTTTTAAATAAGGTTTTGATAACCGGTTGGAGGAGTGAATGTGAAACAGAACATGGTGAGATTTGGGAAGGTCCTTACATAATCAGGGAAGTCATTACCCCATCTCAGACTGTTTTTCTGTCAAAACTTTCATGGGGCCATACAAGTGCACCTGTCATTTGGGTTTCATGTGAAAGGATGCGCCAGGACTTTAGGCAGTAGATGGGCTATGGGACCTTTTGCAACATGCCTCTATGTCACCTTGATGCAGCTATCCACAGGGGATAACAAGTCACACTGGAGCCTGCTGTATGACTTCATAGCTGTGTTGCTCATTGCAGATGGAACCCCATGGGTCAGATGGAGCTGGAGAATCATACCATGGTGACGGAGTTCATCCTGTTGGGACTCACCAGCCAGCCTGATGAACAGCGGATCCTCTTTGCCACATGTTTGCTAATGTTTCTGGCCACAATCCTTGGAAACTTCCTCATCATTGCCTTGATCTGGGCAGACTCTCGCCTCCATACCCCCATGTACTTTGTCATCAGCAACCTCTCCCTGTTGGACATCTGCTTCACCCTGGCCACTGTCCCCAAGATGCTGGCCAACATGCTTTCGGAGAAGAAGTCCATCTCCTTTGCTAGCTGTGCAGCCCAGCTCTGCTTCACCCTCTGCTGTGGCATAACTGAGTGTTTTATCCTGGCTCTCATGGCTTTTGACCGCTACGTAGCGATCTGTCGGCCCCTCCATTACTTGCTCATCATGAACAGGAGGATCTGTGGCATCATGATAATGATGGTGGCTTTTTCGGTGCTGCAGTGCTGACTGGGGTCACTTTCAGTTTTCCCTACTGTGGCCCCAACCATGTTGACCATTTCTTCTGTGAGCAGCCAGCTGTGCTGCAGCTGGTCTGTGTGGACACCTCTTCTGTGGAGGTCCTCATCTTTGCCCTTAGTGTGGTTGTCCTGATGCTGCCTTTTTTCTTCATCCTGGCCTCCTACATAGCCATTGCAGGGGCTGTCCTGAGCATGAGCTCTGCTGCTGGCTGGCACCGTGCCTTCTCCACTTGTTCCTCCCACCTGACTGTGGTCACCATGTTCTATAGCACCATTAGCTTCACCTACCTGCGCCCCCAGGCTACGCAGTCACGGGAGCAGGAGAAGAAGGTAGCTGTTTTCTACTCCATTGTTTCCCCCATGCTCAACCCTGTCATTTACAGCTTCAGGAACCAGGATGTCAAAGGGGCCTTTGCCAAAGTTCTGGGAAAAAATTGAACAAAGGAGTCACTGGGCTGAGACTATCATTGGTAGATGTCAGCAAAGCATTTGTGGCATAATTCTGGCTATACTCATGTTCTGTTAGTACAGTTGGGACAAAATTTGTCCCTGTGTTTATGTTGATGCACACTTATTGCTCTTTTCCAATCTGTTCCCAAACATACCTGTCTGCCAGAAAATTCTTGCTATGGGGACAACTTATTTTTGCCTCATTAAAAAATCTGTAGTTCTGCGTGTTCTTTGCCATCATCATCCTCTCCCCAACTGGCATTAGCATTATTTTTTTGTCTTGGATTTTGCCATGTTGGGAATGACAATATCATGTCTACTTGTTCAAATAATGTACAACTCGGATAATCCCAACTTGTTGATAGGAGCACATGTTTGAATGAGCAGAGTTGTCCTCTTTGATATAACTCTGGTAACGGGCAGCCTGACCAGCATCCGACTCACCTTTGAAGTACCAGTTCCCTTTTTCTTCTGTGAACTGACTGTGTGACTTCTCGACTTGTTAATTCATAGCTTCATAGATTCATAGATGTTAGGGCTGGAAGGGACCTCAGTAGGTCATCAAGTCTGATCCCCTTCCCTGGGCAGGAAAGAGCACTGGGGTCAGATGACCCCAGCTAGCTGCTTGTCCAGTTTCCTCTTGAAGACTCTCAGGGTAGGGGAAAGCACCACCTCCCTTGGAAGCCCATTCCAGATTCTGGCAACCCTTACAGTGAAGAAGTTCTTGTTAATGTCCAACCTAAATCGGCCCTCCGTCCATTTGTGGCCATTGTTCCTAGTTACTTCAGGGGTGCACTACTAAATAGAGCATTAATGGTGCACTGAACATGGTCATCTGGTGGGATGGCAATATTGATGACTAGTCCTGGCCTTCACTATCATAACCTTGACATCTGGTCCATTGTTTGGTACAGTGACATCCATGATGGTTGTGGTATCTTAATAAAATTTGGTTTTGTCATATCCCAGTACAGATGACAGTCTGTTTTTGTACCATGAAGGGATTGCTTTTTTTGTTATAAACTAACTGCTGATGTATCATCTAAGCCACTGTAAAACACCGTTCACTTTATTGTCAACAATAGAGGACATGGTAATATGATGGATTATGTAACTTGTAAGGTTGTGCACTGGGCTACAGAGAAGTATGGGGAGTACATAGATGAAGAGTGGACAAGGACATCTGCTAAATCTCATGGTTTTGGCCTTCTAACACGTTATCAAGAGAAGCCAGCCCCAAGATAGGTCCTAGGACTAGCCCCCAGTAGAGATCCAGCCTTGTGTATAACAACCACATAACACTTAAAAGAGGTTGAGTGATCGAGTCTGTGTATAGTGATACTGTCTCATGCCAGATGTTGTGACTCATGTAGGGCAGGACTCTGTTCAACCTCTTTGGAAGAGTCCTCCAATGGCAGAAACATGTGTTTTGTGGTGACCTGAAAAGGATTTCCACCTGTAATCCCGGCCCAAACCCATCTTCTCAATCAGGCCCGGGTACCTATTTGTTGGCAGCCTGGCATGCAGAAACTTCGGGTTGGGCAGGACTCTTCCCAGACTTCTTCAGGAGAGTCTCCCAATGGCAGGCATATGTATTTTGGTGTGACGTGAAAAGGTTTTCCACTGATTATCCCAGCCCAAATCCAGCTTCTTATTTGGGGTTCTGTGCATGGATTCCTATGGTGATACTGCTTGTAGAACTCACAGGTTGTCAATTGAGTGCTCTGAATACGTCTCTGTGCACACACAGTCTCCCCCCAGATTGGAAGTCTACTCCTATGGCTCCAATCGGGACTAAAGAGGTCTTAAAACCAGGGACCTGTGAGTAAGGAATTGCACATGAGATGGTTCAGACCACCATACTGTTCTCAGCAGAGCACCTCCATGCTGTTGGCTTGGTCCATTAAGGAAAGCAACTGTTAACATGGCTGATGGATGTGTTGCCTATCAAAGGAGACACACAGTGTATAGTTACTGATGTAATAGATCTAGTACAGGAGGGTATGGAGGGAAAAGATTTTGCAGCATTATCTATACAAATTAGGAACCGATCAGTCATAGAGACCAATTATGTGAGACCTGTTTCATCCTGGGAAATTAGCCATGGTGCTTTTTCATAAGAAGTGACAGCTTCCCAGTGACAGATTGGAAAGTGTATATAGAGTGCAAAAAGTTCCTATAATGGCTGCAAGGCTCCTGTTGTGGGAGGGAAACTTTCTGAATTTTAACTTATAAGAGTTTAGAGAGCCATTGGTGCAAGGATTCAACTCTGGAATCTGAGTGTGTCTGGGCACCAGAGTCAGAGTGAGAACTTAAAGGAATCATTAGATGGGCTTGCATTGGCCATGAAATTACGCTACAAATATTAAGAGAACAGTGGCGAGGAAAGGTCTCTGTAATCAGTGGTAAATCATAGATTCGTAGATGTAGGGTCAGAAGGGACCTAAGTAGATCTTCAAGTCTGACCCCCTGGGCAGGAGAGAATACTGGGCTTATATGACCCCAGCTAGGTAATTATCAAGCCTCCTTTTAAAGACTCCCCAGGGTAGGAGCCAGCACCACTTCCCTTGGAAGTTGGTTCCAGATCCTAGCCGCCCTAACTGTGAAGGAGTTCCTTCTAATGTCCAGCCTGAACCTACTCTCAAACAACTTATGGCCATTATTCCTTGTTACTCTGGGAGGTGCTCAGGGGAACAGGGACTCTCCCATTGCCTGCTGGTCCCCCCCCGGTAAGTTTATAGACAGCCACCAGGTCCTCTCTCAGCCTTCTCTTGTGAAGGCTGAACAGGTTCAGGTCCCATAGCTTCTCTTCGTAGGATCTGCCCTGCTGTCCCGGGATCATGCTAGTGGCCCTCCTCTGGACCCTCTCAATGCTGGCCACATCCCTCCTAAAGTGCAGCGCCCAGAACTGGACGCAGTACTCCAACTGCGGCCTGACCAATGTCGCATAGAGGGGGAGGCTCACCTCCTTGGACCTGCTCGTGATGCATCTGTGGATGCATGACAAGGTGCGGTTAGCCTTATTGACCGAGTCCTCACATTGGTGGCCCATGTTCATTTTGGAATCGATAATGACCCCAAGATCTCTTTCTGTCTTGGTGCTTTCAAGAAGGGAGTTCCCCAGCCTGTAGGTATGCTGCTGGTTCTTTCTCCCTAGGTGCAGTACCCTGCACTTGTCAGTATTGAATCCCATCCTGTTCTCATTCACCCACCCCTGTAACCTGTAGCTGTAAATTGTCCCTCCCTTCTAGCGTGCCCACCTTGCCCCAAATCTTGGTTTTGTCACTGAATTTGAACAGGGTGCTTTTCACCCCCTTGTCCAAGTCGCTAATAAAGAAATTGAGCAGTGCGAGCCTGAGAACCAAGGCCTGGGGGACCCCGCTGCCCACATCTCTCCATGTCGAATATAACCCATCCACCACCACTTTCTGGGTGCAGCCCCTCAGCCAGTTTGCGACCCATCTGACTGTGTAGGCATCAATGCCACAGTCGGCTAGCTTTTTTATGAGAATGGGGTGGGAGACAGTGTTAAAGGCCTTCCTGAAGTCCAGAAAGACTACATCCACTGTGACACCTAAATCCAATGATTTTGTGACCTGATTGTAGAAGGCAATCAGGTTGGTCTGACAGGACCTGCCCCTAATGAACCCATGCTGGTTGCCCCTGAGCATCATTCCCCCTTCTGGACCTTCACAGATGTGCTCCTGGATAATCTTCTCAAAGAGCTTCCCCAGGATCAAAGTAAGACTAACAGGGCTATAGTTGCCCAGGTCGTCCCTCCTCCCTTTTTTGAAAATGGGGACCACACTGGCCCTCTTCCAGTCGTCTGGCACCTGGCCAGAGCACCATGAGTGCTTGTAAAGCCGTGCCAGGGCCCCCTCAATACCCCCTGCCAATTCCCTCAGCACCCTGGGGTGGAGAGCATCTGGACCTGCTGATTTCAACACGTCCAGCCCCTCCAGAAGTTCCCTAACTCGGTCCTTCCTGACCCTAGGCCTGTCAGAGTCTCTCAAATCCTCAGATAGCAGCAGTAGCCAGCCAGTTACATGGCATGTTCAGTCATGGCAAAATAACCCAAGAACTGGTGACCAAGAAGAAAAATTCTGGTCCAAAAGGAGGTGGTATTGGAGGAATAAAGAGTGAGGCAAACAAAAACAATGAGGTTGAGAGAAAGTCAAAATCTAGGGTTTCCTTTAGAGCTGCACTGATACATTGGTCCAATATCAGATCAGTACCGCTATAAAGAAAATTTGCTGTATCGGATATCGGCTGATAAATGCCCATGCTGCACACAGCCACAGCACAGCACTCAGGCAGTGAGGAGCCCAGCCGGTAGTGTGGAGAGCTGCCTCCAGCTGGTAAGTCCGGTGTGGTGGAAGGGGAGGGGGAGGAAAAGGGTGTGGAGGGGGGCAGATCAACACCCCCCATGGTTAGGGAGGGGGCGGGCGCAGGCACTGCCCAGGTGGGGCAGGTGGCGGGGAAGGCAGCTCCTGCCGCTGCTTGCACCCTGGGAGGGCACGGGGTTGGCGGGGCATGTGCCCCCCAGATCTGCGTGGGGCAGGCTGCGGCTAGGGCTGCGCAGGGCTCTTTTTGGTGGTTGGGTGGAGGCGGGGCATTGAGCTGGGGCTGCGCCAGGTGGTGGTGGCAGCAGCAGCACTGGGAGTAGAGCAGCGGCGAAATTTGGGGTGCATGCAGCATCCTCCCAGCATTGCCGGCACCTGCTCCAAGCCCAGCGCCTGCTGAGAAGAGCCTGGGTAGTGCCTGCCCCTGCCCCTGCCTCCTCCCTCACTGCAGGGAATGTTGATCTGCCCCCCCACCCCATGCCCTTTCCTTCCCCCTCCCCTTCCACGACATCAGATTTACCAGCTGGAGGCAGCTGTATCGGAAATCAGATTGGTATCACCCTGGAAGGACTGGATGTGTTTAAGTCAGCAGGCCCAGATGATCTTCATCCAAGGGTGCTGAAGGAATTGGCCAGTGTCATAGGAGAACCACTGGTATGGCTGTTTGAGCACTTATGGTGCTCAGGTCAGGTCCCAGAGGACTGGAAAAGTGCCAATGTGGTCCCTTTTTTTCCAAGAAGGGGAGGAAGGAGGATCCAGGTAACATTAGATTAGTTAGTCTAACTTCTATCCCTTGGGAAAACCTTTGAAAAAATTATTAAGGATCACATTTGTGGGAGTCCAGTGGGAAAAATAATGCTGAAGGGCAACCAGCACAGATTTATAGCAGATAGATCCTGCCTGACTAACCTTGTTTCTTTTTATGACCAGGTCACAAAATGCTTAGATGCAGGAGTCGAGGTAGATGTCATTTACTTGGATTTAAAGAACGCTGTTGCAGAGCACTGAGGTGCCCTGCTCCTAGAGAGGGGAAACTGCCAGGGAAAAGAGCCCTAGCAGGGAATAGGAGCCCACCTGTGGGTTGCCAGGGCAACTGGAGGGAGCAAATGACCCACACCTGCCAGCGGTCAGCTGCCTGTAGGAGGCAGGGCCTGGCTCTTATAAAGCCCAGGAGCAGAGGCCGAAGGCAGTTCCCTGCCAGCAGTCAGAGAGGCAGGAGCTCCCTCAGTCAGGCTGTGGGAAGAAGCCTGATTGCAAGTACAGCTCATGGCAGCTCTGGAGGCTTGAGCAATGAGGTTCAGCTATAGCCAGGTGGCTTATGTTTCAGTTGTAGCCTAGGGGCTTGTGTTTTGTTGTTATGTATTACAGCGGTGGTTTGGGTGAGGCTATAAGGGGTTGGAGGAGGCCTCAGGGGGGAACCCACAGCGGCATGGGGACTCTGGCACCAGTGAGGGTGCAGTATCCTCATAGGGGACTCACAGCAGAGTGTGAGGACCCCAGTGCCAGTGGGCACAGCACACGGGGTGTGTAGACCCCAGCCCCAGAGAGGGGGCATTTGAGAAGCCCCAGTGCGGGTGTAGCAAGCCCCAGGTGGGGCACTATTGAGAAGCCCCAGTGCAGGTGTGATGAGCCCCAGAAAGGAGGTGACATTATTGGAAAGCCCAAGTTGGGCACGGCGAGCCCCGGGGAGGGGAGCGCCTTATTGAGAAGCCCAGTGCGGGCATGGCGAGCCCAGAGAGGGGGCACTATTGGGCAGCCTTATTACGGGCACATAAAGCCTCAGAGAAGGGGACAGCTTACCGGAGAGCCCCGAGAGGGGGCTGTTATACTGAGAAGCCCTGGTGCAGGCATGGCGAGCCCCAGGAAGGGGCACTACTGAGAAGCCCCAGTGCGGGCGTGGTGAGCCCCAGAGACGGGGCATTATTGAGAAGCCCTAGTTTGGGCATGGCAAGCCCCAGAAAGGGGGCAGCACTTAAAGAAGGCCCCAGAGGAGAGGGCAATCGTACAGAGAAGGCCCCAGAGGAGAGGGCAGCACCGCAGGAGGCCCCAGAGGAGAGGGCAGCACTGCGGAGAAGGCCCAGATTGGGCACAGAGCCCCAGGAGGGGGCGATGATATCGAGAAGGCCCGAGAAAAGGGCAGCAGTACAGAAGAGACCCGAGAAACGGGCGCGAGTGCAGATAGAGAGACAGACCAATGTCCATTCCAACTGCGAGGCTTGGGGTGTGGTATCAGGGGTGGCTGGAGCCATGCATAGCCCATAAGGCTAGGGTGCCCCAAAGCACCTATTTGCAGGACAAGACCCACGAGGAGTCCGGGAAAACCACGGGGTCTGAGTCAACATAGAGATATGTCCAAGAGGGCGTAAGGCAGCCTCCCAACTGATTTAAACCATCAAAGATGTGGCGGGTGAGAAACAGAGTGTGCCCTTGGGCCAACTAGGCACGGAGAGGGGGCCTTAAGGAGATCATGGCCCTCCTACAGGACGCTGCCGTGACAAACGCCTTTGATATGGTATCTCATCCTATTCTCATAGATAAACTGAGCAGCTGTGATGTAGATGATTACATGGTCAGGTGGGTGGCAAATTGGCTTGGTCTCACCCAGAGAGTGGTGGTGGACGGGTCGGTATCGACCTGGAAAGATGTGAGCAGTGGAGTCCAACATGGTTCGGTCCTTGGCCTTGTGCTGTTCAATGTCTTTATCAGTGACTTGGATGAGGACCTGGAGAGCACTCTCTCCAAATTTATGGATGATACCAAATTATGTGATAAAGTCAACACACTAGAGGAGAGGGAACAAATCCAGGTGGCTCTGGACAGGCTGGAAAAGCAGGCAGAACAGAATAGGATGCAATTCAACAAAGACAAGTGCAAAGTGCTGCACCTAGGGAGAAGGAATCGCCAACACACTTACAGGCTGGGGAGGACCTTCTCAGTAGCACAGCAGCTGAAAGGGATCTCATTGTTGACACCAAGATGAACATGAGTTCATCGAAAAATTACAGACTGATCGGGGAAAAGAATTCTTAAATAAGTCTTCAAGCATACTGTTGAAACAGTATAACATTCACCATTTTGTGATGAATAGTGAAGTGAAAGTGGTGGTGGTAAAGCGGTTTAACAGAACATTAAAATCAAAGATGTGGAGGTATTTTACAGCCCGCAACACCTTTCGTTATGTTGATGTGCTACCAGAGTTTATAAAGAGCTACAACCACAGTTTTCACAGAACTATCTTCACCAGGCGTGTTGATGTGAACTTCTCAAACTCTCAACAGGTGTTGAAAACCATGTATGGAGACTATTTCAAAATAAAACCAGCAGCACCCATGTTTAGAAAAGGAGACCACATGAGGGTGTCTAGGACCAAAGGGAGGTTTGAAAAAGGTTATGAACAAACATTCACCAATGAGATTTTCATAGTGGATGAAGTCCTTAGACACATGCAGATGCCTGTATACCACCTAAAAGATTACAAAGATGAACCTATCGAGGGTTCTTTTTACCCTGAAGAACTACAAAAAGTGAACCCCAAACAGGACAGAGTTTACAGGATTGAAAAAGTTCTAGCAAGGAAAGGAAAGGGAAGAAAGAAGTGGTTGTTGGTGAAATGGTTGGGGTGAACAGCTAAATTTTTAACAGCTGGGTGGAAGCCTCCCAAGTTTCTAACATATAGGGGTACCTCAGTCAGAAGGCTGAGATGTGTGATGGTGGCTTTTACATCACTTTGCCCAGCAACGCTTGCACCAGGATTTTTCTGCAGAACACCAGCTTGAACTTTACCATACAGCTGGTTCAACCTCTGGATCTGCTGGGGAACTGGGAGACAGGGTTAGCAGAAATACATATAATATATAAAATATAACTGTTTTAAAACAGTCACAACTAAAAGATAACTTCACTCCTTTAGTCTTAAAATATGTAGAGATCTGGACACACAGGTCAGCTTTTTTGTGGTCTGGTTTATCTTTACAACACACCCCCTGTTCTTGGAAAATTCACAGCCCCTCTCATAGCATAAAAGCCCTGTAAGAATATATATTTTAATCTGTCTTTCTTTCCATCCAAAACCTTTACAATATTTACTGGTTTATTTTGTTAAACCCCCTAAAAAGGGTTTTTTATCATTTCTAGGGATCATTAAGCCTTATTGGCTTTATCTTTACAACAGGCCTTTTGGTAAAAGATAACTCCTTTAGTCTTGAAATATGCTGCTGGCTGGGACCCTGTACCCCTGCTGCCCTGTTCTGGGCCCTGCTGGTGCTGGCCCTGGGACACCGGTGTGGGCCCTGTGTTCCTGTATCTGCTCACTCCCAGTGTCCCCCCCCCAGCCCCACGGTACAGGCAGGGAGCAGCGCATAGCCCCGATCCCCTGCTTGCTGGCAGGGAAGGAGCTGGTGCGGAGTGCAGGGAAAAGTGGCCCTTTGCCTGCCCCGTGGCCCATGGTCCCTGCTGCAGCCACTTGCAGCTCACGCAGAGCTGTCCTGAGCAGGCACAGGCCGCCCCCTGTTGGGCGC
>NW_005842630.1:669028-683798 GCF_000455745.1 Alligator sinensis | reverse complement strand
CCCTCCCTGGAGCTTGCACGCTGGGCAGCACAGAGGCGGTGGTAGCAGCCTCACCATAGCCTACCATGGTGCGAGCTCCAGGCAGGCAGCAGCAGCAAACGCTGCCCAGCATGGCAAGCAGGGGGGCCACAGCTGCTGCCACCATGGCACAGCCCTGATGGGTGATCCTGGAGCTGGTGCAGGGCCAGGTTACAAGCTGGTGCTGAGTGGGGGGGGGAAAAGTGGCCCCTCCTCTGCCCCATGGATGATGCCCCACACTACAGCCACTTGCAGCCTGTGTGGGGCTTCCTGTGCCTGCTCAGGACAGCCCTGCATGGGTGCGAGCAGCTGCAGCAGGGAGCACTGGCCATGGGGCGGGGGAGGGGCCACTTTTCCCCATCCTCCGCACCAGCTCCTTCTCCACCCCGCCCCCTTACCTGAGCTTCCCATGCTGCTGCAGCCACGTGGTCCCAGGCCAGAAGCCCCTGCTGCGGCTTCTGGCTGGGGGGGTGGGGCCGAGTGAGCCCTGCTGTTGCAGGAGACCACTGAGGATTCCCCTGTGTCCTACTGCCCCTGGTTCCTGTCATTTTTGACAGGAACCCAGGACCGATAAATTTAAATTTTCAAAAATTTTTTAGGGGCCCCATGGGCTGGATAGAATGGACTCGTGGGCTGCATCTGACCCGTGGGCTGTATTTTGCCCACCCCGGGGTAAAGGGAGAGCTGTAAGTTCCCCCCCAACCCCCACCAAACTGAGACAGAGCCTTTTTCCTTCAGCTAAAAAGCACGATGCTGCTACAAGCAGCAAGGAGAGGGGAGTAGTGCCAGTGCCACTGCCTGTGCCAGAGACTGCATCCCTCCATGAGCACCAGCCATAACCCCGCCACCACCAACATGATGACAACAACAAGCAGCAGCACCATCACCAGCACCAGCTTAGCAGCCTACTCCACCCCCATTTCACTTCCCATACTGAGCCTTCCAGTGCCAGAGGAAGAGCTGGCACTGGATCTGTATCTCAGTGCCCTAGCAAGGAAAATTCTGGGGAAGGAGAGGGAATCAGCTGAGTTTGTGCTGAACACCCCTCAAGTTTCTCCTAGAGCCAAGTCGTCTTCCCCAGAAGGCACTTCAGAGGAGGTTGATGTAGAGGTGGAGGCAAGTGGCTCAGCTGAGTCTGCTCCTCCTCTTGCTGTGCCTCCGCCTGCTGAGGAGGAGGAAAGTAAAGTAGCATCCACACATGCACCCACATCCCAGAATTGAGTGGGTAGTGTGGTTTCGGATCATTTTGAACTGGCAGATGATCCCATGTACACTATCTGCCTGCACTGCCAAGTCAAAATGAGCTAGGGCAAGGGAACAAAACATATGAGTACCATGGGGATGCTGATGAATCTCCGCAGGCACCACCCCTTTGCCCTTATTCCTCCTCAGTCTGGCACCAGCAGGAGCATGCCAAAAGGGAAGTCCCCCTCTTGCTCCAAAGTCCCTGTCCCCCCAAAGCAGAGGCAGGCCACCCTGGCACAGTGGCAGAAAGGTGGACAGAAAGCAGGGCGCGTTGCAAGGGTGAGCGAGATCACCCAGAGCATTAGGGAGATGCTTGCTGTCAATGGCAGCCATTCTCATTAGTTGAGCAGCCAGGGTTCAGGTGGTTCATGGCGCTCGTGGCCCCATCATAGCAAGTGCCCACATGCACCACCTCCAGTAGGACAGTGGTGCCATCCCTGTATGAGGCATGCAGGGAGTACTTCAGGGAGGAGCTGCACAAGGCAGGTCTGCAGGTGGCTTTACACTTTACCTCAGACATCTGGAGCAGCTGGGGTGGCAAGCATGCCTACCTCTCCCTCACAAGGCACTGGTGTGACCAGTCAGGCTGTTGGTGGGCTCTCCTTCAAGCTGAGGTGATGGATGAGTCCCACATGGCAACAGAGATCATGGGGGGCCATGAACCATTTGGTGCAGGGGTGGCTCACTGGGCAGGGTGAGCTCACCTGCGGGTTCATGGTCACCAACAATGGGGCCAATATGGTCAAGATGGTCCATGATGCCAACTTTGTTGGCATCTGCTGTGTGGTATACAAGTTGCGCCTTGTTGTCAGGGATGCCATGGAGGGGAACAGGGCTGCTGGTGATGGTGCCAGCACCACCAGCAAGCTCATTTCAAAATGCAGGAAGGTGGCAGGCTGCTTCCACCAGAGCATCACACATTCTGCAGCACAAAAGCATGCAGGATGTGGAGACTCAGTGGAACTCCATATAGCTGATGCTTGAGTGACTGGTGAAGCAACAGAAGGCCATCCATGAGGAGGCCTTGCTCGGGGAGATTGGGATCAGCGGCCCGCTCAACAGAGCTGAGTGGGATACCCTCTCCCAGATCTTGGTGGTCCTCAAGCCCTTCCTCAAAGCCACCAAGACCCTCAGTGCTGCCAATGACCTCCTTAGCCAGGTGATCCCTGTAGTGAGGGAACTTCAGAGCCAAATGGAGAGTTTCCAGAACATCAATGTTCCTGGTTGGGGCAAGCTGCTGTCACCAGACGTGCAGGCACTGGTGAAGTGGCTGAAGCAGGGCATCAGGAAATGACTTGATTCTTTGCGGTCCAGTACAGTCCATGTGCTGGCCACCATGTGTGACCCCAGGGTGAAGGGCAGTGTATGCAGCAGCCAAACTCTGAATCAGTGGATGGAGGTGCTGGTGAAGGATTTTCATAAGGATTTTTTGGGTAAAAGCACAGCACTTTTATGAGGGGAGAACCTTCCCCTTTTGATGCCACCATCAGCTCAATGGCTGGGCTTAGCAACCCCCCTGCCACAACAGGTGTGGACCCATACTGATATGTGATTGTGGTGGTTGTCTGAAACAAGACCTTCTTTGAGATGTGGGTGAGACTGATCACCAGAGCAGCTGTCCTTCCATGGAAGGGTGGTTGGTCCTCCTCACCTGAAGCCTGGGCAGCACGCTCCATGAGGATCCCTTCCTCCAGGCAATGGGATTGTGGCTGTGCTGGGGGGTGCTTGGTGGGATGGGATGGGAACCTTCATGGGTTGTGGGGATGGGGGTGGCCACAGATGTCTTAGCCAGGGTGCCATAGATATCCCCAAGTCCACTGGGATTTCTTTTCATGGAGACAGGCCTTGACCACCCTCTGGTCCACTCCCAGCCAAGTGGTGATGTTTTGAGGGGCCTAGGAGGGATCTTTATGGATAGAAAATCAAGCTGCACTAGGACTCTAGGGAGGCTGGGGCTGGGGGCTCGCTCTCAGCCACAGAAGATGGAGGTAACAGTGAGCATCACCCACCCACAGATAACACATGGTAGGGTGTACAAGGGCTCCCTCCATTAACTGCAGGCAGATGGTAGTCATTCATGATAGTGATCTCACTGTATATCAGGGAACAGGGTCAGAAGTGGGGGAGGGTGCAGTGGTGCATGTGCACCACCCCACCCTTTGATTTCTGTTCCACCCAAAGTTTACAACCAACTGCCTGGGAAGTGGGGAGGGGGCAGTGATATTTTATTCAGGCAGTGCTAAAGGAGTCAACTGAATTTATGAATCATTATCATTTCCCTGATTCCCACTAATCTCTCTTCACTTTACAGGTGTTAATCACCCTCTGTCATTTTTAATGGTTTTAATTTTTGACTTTTGAAACTACCCTTTCTTCTGCAATGTTGCTCCCTGTTAGTTACTTCTGGTAATGTCTCTCTTCTGTTTCACAGCTAAAAACCTTATCTCAGGTGTGGTGATATTCACACAGGTATAGAAATGACTGATAGGGTGTGCCTACATCTGAGTTTATGTGCACCTAAACTTAATCCACCTTAAGGGGATTTAGTCATGCGTCTACACGTGGACACCTTAAGGCATGTTAACGTGGCTTTGCAGCCTGCCCTGGTCAACACCCTGGACAGCGCCCCCATCCCAGCCTCTAACCCTCTTCTCCTGTTCCCGCCTCCCCAACAGATAAGAGCAGGGCTGCCAGGAAGGGTAAGCAGTGGGTGCTTTTGCAGCCGAGCCCCTGCCCGTATTGTGACCAGCCTGCCTGAGCTCAGCCAAGTGGAGCCTCCAGGAGTGTCCTGCAGCAGGGAAGCTGGGCACTTGCCCAGGACAGAGGTGGCTGCAGAAGGAAAAGCCGTGCTGGGTCAGATCCAGCCTCAGCCCGCCTGCTGTCTTGGGCAAGAGCCCCAGAGCCAGCTTCTAAAGGCACCTGAATTCCAGGTCGGCAGTGAGGCATCCCACCCCTGCAGGGCTGCATTACCCAGCCAGCAACCCTGTGCCTCTCCCTCCGGGCAGGAGAGATGTGGTGCCTGAACTACTCTTGTCTACATTTGCAGGTATCAAATTTAGTGCCAGATAGCTCTAAGTCACCATATTTCAGGTACACTGAGGACGGGCACATGTAGACCGATTCTTAATGTACCTTAAAGTGCCTTTAATATGGTGACTAATGTGACATTAATTGCCTTATGTTGCCTTAAGGTTGCACATATAGACATGCCCACAGTGGAGTACTGGAGGACTGTTAAGATGCTCCAGAAAAGTAGATTTTGTTTTATGAAACTGAATAAGAGATGCCAATTTAACTATAATGACAACAGGACCCATGACACAATATCGTTTGACTCTTTTTTTGCCTAGTTTTTAAAAAAATTAATGTATAACCTAACAAATTAGTGCACATTCCAATAAAGTTATATTGTTTAGGCTTTAAATTATGTACTGCTAGGCCCCTAGCATATTAGTAAAGCTTCCATTTTCTTTTTAACTGGAGAAAAATACATGTTATGTTATGTGTGATGCTGTACCAAGGCAACTGCACCCCTGCTTTCACTATCCGAGTTCTGTCCCTGTCAGGGAATGAGGATGACATCTCAGTAGAGTGACCTCAATCTGCTGCTGGGAGGGCCCAGCCCACACAGGATCATAGGAAAGTAGAACTGGATGGGTCTTAATGAGATCATCTAGTCCAGCCCCCTGCTCAAGGCAGGATCATCCCTGACTAAACCATCCCAGTCAAGGGTCTGTCTAACCTGCACTTGAAAATTTCCAAGGATGGAGAGTCCACAACTTCTCTAGGTAGCCTGTTCCAATGCTTGATGACCCTCACGGTCTACCTCAGAAGAGAAGCACAGCATTATGGGGACCGGGCAGCTTTGTGGCTCTAGCAAGGTCAATGGGGCTGTAAGACCCAACTCTGGCAGAGAATATGGTATCACATGTACAGCTGGAACATGATTTCAGATGCCTTGTATCTGAACAGCCAGGCTCTCTGGGTGCATTTAACTGTGTGTGCGCATCTTGTACCTTACCAAACTGAGAAAGGAACTTGCAGACCTTTGTAGGGTCTTGTAGGCATGAATGCTGCTAGGGGTACTGAAGTGAGACCTAATTGTGGATGAACAGGGGCAGACATACCCAACTGACCTTCTATACAGCATGGAGCTCAGTGTTGGTTAAACACTGAACTGCTTACCCACCTACTTGGGCAAGTTTTGCAGCTCATGCTGAACTCTCTTATTCATAAATTTCTCTGCTGGCCAGACCAGTGCTGACTGGATTGAAACCTACTCAGGCACATCACTCCAGCTGCTAGCATAGCAGGGTAGTGCTGTTTCCAGAGCCTTCCAGAGTTGGATCTCAATCACTGCCTCTCCTCTGGGTCTGTAGATATATCTACTAAGCACCTTTCTGCATAGTAACATCAGCTCTACAGTGTCTCGTCACAGACAGCTTGCTCCAGATTTGATATTCATGACAATGCAGGGGCTTGTCCTTGCTCCCTAGTCCCATTCACTGGGGCACTTCTATTAAAGTCTTGGACCCTCCCTTCCCCTGAGCATCAAGACCTCAAAGCTTTGGCCTAAGAGCTGATTAGAATAGCATGGATGGAGATCATGTTGGAGAGAGGTAGCACAACCACTCCTTTCTCTCTCTCTCAGTATTTAGACCTTTGATGTTTGCAAAGCACCTCCTGCTCCCATGGGATTCCCCTCTGCTACAGAGATAGAGCATGAGGGAGCAGCTCACTCACTGCTGAAGCAGCAGCCTCACAAGGGAGTTCAAAGAAGTGCAGACACAAGAGTGGCTTAGATATCATAAGAGCAGAAACATCCAGATTGCAAGGGGTACAGAGCTGGTAATCCTCATTGCTCTTCTGCATCTGGGGCCTGAAGTTTTCAAACTTAGATCTGCAAAGAAGGGAGAACAGCAACATGCCATGGTGATCGTAACATATGTTAGGGCACCTGAGTTAGCTCACCCAAGCCAGGCCAGGCCATGGCCCAGTGCAGACATGACAGCAGGGGCTGTGGCTGGGCTAGCAACCTCAACACATAGCCAGGGAACCTTTAGGGAGCACATGCCAATGGCTGGTACATACTTGTATTCAGGCATTCCATCTTCACTGGGTGAAAAGAGACACTCTATAAAATACCCCTCATGCTACTGTGTCTGTGTGTCATGCAGAGGCATGGGTGGTGTGCCTAGTGGCTAATATTTTTTGCCCAGGGGTGGGCAAAACATGGCCTGTGGGCTGGATGTGGCCTGCCAACTGATTGGATCCGGCCTGTGGCCGCTGCCATACTCCACTTGGGGCAGCCCATGCCACGCTCCCACCTGGACCTCCTGGCCCCTGCCAGCGCACACAGCTTTCCAGCAGGGCTGTGGCTGCACCTGCCTGGGTATTGCTTAGCTCCCCCTGCCTTCAGTGGCTCCTCCTCCTCCTGCCCTTGCTGCGCAACTACAGGCAGAGGGAAAGCTGCAACCAGGTAGTTTCTGCCCCAGTGTGCAGGGCTCCAGCTTCAGCTCCCAGGCACCTTTCACCTACTTGGCTGCCTGCACCTAGCTGCTCATTGTGTCAGGTGGGTGGAGTGGGTAGAAGGTGTCTGGGAGCTGGAGCTGAAGTCTCATGTGCTGGGGCAGGAGGTGCCTGGCTGCATCTTCCCCCACACATGGAGCGGCACAGCAGGGGCAGGGGCAGGAGAAGGAGAAGGAGGAGCCACTGGAGGTGGGGGGAGCTGAGTAATAGCCAGGTGGCTGCAGTTGCACTGGGAGCAGCCCTACTGGGAAGCTGTGTGCACTGGGTGGGGCTGAGGCCAGAACCGTCCAGTGGGTACGGGTGGGAGCATGGCGTGGGGTGTCCAGGGTGGAAGTGGGCAGGGATTGGCCCCATGCAAAGTGCCATAGGGGCAGCCGGGGACTGGCTGGGGGTGGGGGAGCAAGTGGAACGCACCTGCACCGCCCTGCCTGAGCGAGCTCTGCTGCCCTTCCTTTCCTCTCCCCACCCCTGGCTGCTCCTGTGACCTAGTGTGCAGGCAGCCTTGTCACACATGCACATATACTCCTCTCCAATATACAAGAGTTAGACTTTATTTTGAGCTATTATGCAATTGCCTTTACATACACTACTCAATGCCCCCCCCCCCCCCCCCCCCCCCCCCATCTACCACCCCCCTCTCCCCTAAGATCAGGACAACAATTATTTTTTGAAATAAAATTAAAATATGTTAAGTAGATGTTTGCTTTTTAATATATAATTTGTTTTGTATCTATAATTTGTTAAAATGATATCTTCTAAAAGATTGTGTGAGGCCCTTGACAGCTCACCCAACTCATTAAGTGGCCATCCAGCTGAAATAATTTCCCACCCCTGCAATAGCTAGATGTCTGAGAGATAGCTGGGTCAAAGTGAGAGGGTCAGGGCTCAAATCAAAGCTAAAATGGCAGGCAAGGCACATTAAGGGAGCAAGCTGGATCAGGTACCTGGGAGAGCCAAATTTCAAACAGTCCAAGTTGGAACTAAGCTGAAATAGCAGAAGGTTTTGAGTAGTGTCCCAAAAGGTTGTCAGATCTGGAATCAAAATATAGGTGCAAGAAGACAACAGCATACTTCAAAGTCAACACAAAAATAAATAAAAAGCCTTGCATTTTTAGACAGTTTTGACAGGAAACACTGAAGTCTTATATAGGTGAAAAGAACCAATCAGCAGCTGGGACCACTGAGCCAATCAGGGGCCAGCAGTAGAAGGCCTTTTCCCAGTGGGGCCCCTTTCCCTGCCATCCTACCTTTGTCCATGAGCTGTGGGTAGATGGGAAGTTGAGCTGATGCTCAGTACCTGAGCCTCTAGGTTCTGGTACTGAACCTAGAGTGGCCTGCCAACTATGCCAGCATTGAACAAGCCCATTTATGGTAATCAGACTCCTGGAGGTGCAACCTATTATCCTTAGTGGCAGAGGATCAGTAGTCCATCCCAGGGATCTGTGGGAGAAATTGTTTCCTTTCCTCACACATGAGGTGTTGTGGGAAGGCACTGTAGCTTGTGCACTTTTGGCCTGCATCCATGCTGCTGGGTACTCATGGTAGCTGCAGGCAAGTGCTTGCATGTGATGCATAAGTTCAACCAATAACCCTGAGGCTAGGGACAGACATGTAAAAGCCTGAGCTGAAATGATTCAATCTTTGCAGGTTAGTCTAACCTGCCAAGGTTGAACTGATTTGCAAGTGTACATACATTTCCTCTGGAGTGAGGAAATGCAGGTGCATGTCTGCAGTGGCTCAGGCTAGAAGCCAGGGGATGGGGGGGAGGTGCTAGAAGAGCCCTTCCTTCCCTTCCAGAGTGCTGAGTTGAGAGGGGGCATGACTAGGCCCCAGCAGGTAAACCCTGACCCTGCCTGCACAGTCCCAGGCTTTTCCCTGCTACACTAGATTAGACTAACAATTGCTGAACTGTGGCCTTACTTAAAGGTCTTCTTTGGACTAAGGAGCAGAGAAGTTCAACATGGAGGGCTGCCAACACTTGATGAAAGTAGAAGTTCTCAAACCAGCATGTCAAGTTAATCAGTAAGGCAGATGACTTGCTCTAGTTCTCTTGTCATAAGTCTCACAAGACAGCAGGAGCTGTGTTCCCTCACGAGTACAAGACAGACCTTTCTCCAACCACAATGTTTGATTTCATCCAAAAGCAGGACTGATTTTGGGTTTGTCATAGATTCATATTTTTTTTCATAGATTTTAGGGTCGGAAGGAACCTATTAGATCATTGAGTCTGACCCCAATGTTTCATGCATAGTCATGTTTCATGCATAGATGCTTTTCTGAATTTCCTGTGATGTTTGTTCTTTATTTATAGAGTGATATATGAGTCTATTTTTGTATTTTATAATATGATGAGATAGACAATGAAGTGTTTGCCGCATAAAGTGTAAAAAAATTCTAACCTTCCACCCAGCCCCCGTGCCCCAACCACAGAACAGCTATTTATACCTCAGAGAAACCCTGGCTTGCACTTGAATTGATATGTGCATCAATTAGCCATAGAGGTGGCATAACTCAATGTGGGTTTGGGTAAAGGTGGCAGTCCCAAACAATGACTGTTTACATTTCAGATGGAAAAAATCCTTAGCAGAAATAACCCATTCCCAGGAGGCTGTTGCCTAGTAAGAATCTCATGCAGAGGTTGATATTTGTCCCTCCTTGATTAAAATAAGAGAACATCTGAGAAGAGAGGATTTACATTTTATCTGTTTGGAAGACTGTAAGAACATGAAAATATACATTTCTACATTTCTTAAATATAATTGTAAAACAACAATAACACTTGGCATGAGCAACAGGTGTATGTCTAGGGGGAGGAATTTATCTATACAATATACACATGCTCCCTGAGGAATGAGTAGAAAAATAGGATATATAAGTAATGCCTCGAGGTAAGGCTCCTTGCCTAGAAATCACTGGTTTTATGAAGGTTTTCTAGTCCCCCATCTGGGAGAAGGTTGGATCAATAATCTGACAGCTGACAGGGATGCTGGTTGAGGAATAAATCTGAAAAAATCTTGAGGACCTCTTTCTAGATTAACTGCTTATTGCTCAACAAAGAATGCTGTGCTGCTAGAATGGCTGTTGGAAGACCCTCACTCCTAACTTACTATTTATATGGTGTGAAAGCCCCATGGGAAGAAAGTGCCATTTTTACTCACTTTACTTATGGCTGCTGAGCTGGAAAGCCCTAAAGACCTTCCTAGAGCACAAGGCACAAATCACACAGAGAAGATATGGACCTTCATCCAGTATCAACACAGGGTAAAGTTAGACTGGTGGTAGGAAAGGTCCTGTGTGCTCTATTCCAAGCCCTGAGGCCAGCCACTCCCATGGGACCAATCCAAGGTGCCAGTCACTGTTGATGGTTTTCTTTCAGTTGTGACCAAGACCTTATTTATTTACCACGAGACGCAGAGCTTGAACCCACAAGTAACTGTCTTGGCTTCAGGCAGTTAGTCCTAAATGTCACATTCATGTAAGACAGCAGAGCACCAGCTAGGAGTTAGGGGTAGATCCATGGGGAGGCCAGAGGGAGGGGTGTCCAGGTTCATATTTGTCAGAAATTTGCAGATGAAAGAGTTTTTGCCAGAACAGTCAGTGTTTCAAAACATTTCATATGAATATCTCAGTTTTCTTGACCCCAGGGTGGAATTTCTGGGAAGAGCAGGGCCAGAAGGCAGAGGTCAAAGCACTCAGCTGGAACATGATCTCAGGTCTTTCCTCCCATGAACATTTCATTCTCTATACAAAGAAGAGCATCTAGGGTGGACCTGTGTTGTCTACCTGCCAAAAAATCTGTTGATTGCCCACTAACCTGTGTCAGCATGAGTTCTTTTGCTCTCTAAGTATGTCATTCAAACTGTACCTACACACATGGGAACACACAGTCAGAGACACAGAGACTGAGAACAGTTTTCTCATGGTACTCATACAAGCTGTCATAAGAATAATCAAAGACTGGGGAATAAACAGAGCTCTTTAGCCCCTCTTCATTATGGGCTTGTGAGAGGGGCTCCATCTCTGGATGTGGGATAGCACTTTACATGCCTCTTGTTAAAACCCAGCCCGCATCCAAGACCATAGTACAAATAGGATGTGTGAGTCAGTCAGGAAAGGCAGGACACGAGAAGACATGGAACTGTACAGAGCAGCATTTGTAGCACACACAACACAAGTCACTGAACCCCATCAGATAAAGCCAGCCTGGGAACAGGAAGAGAGAATTTATCTAGTATCGTGCTGAGTGCTTGCAAGAGTAGGGAGGGGGAAATTGGAAGGAGGCTGGATATCCCAGGAGGTTATACAGTGACAGGACTCTGCAGGTAATGGGAGTGGTCACTGGGTGCTGGGAACCAGAGAGAGGAGGTTTAGAGCAGGGGAATGTGGGGAACTATTAGACACCTCACTGGATCATTGTAATGATCCAAAAAGAGTTGAAGAGAATTTGTCAGGACCAGCAGCTGGCACTGGCATTATTAGTGAGGCATGAAAATCACTCAGTGTGAAACATAAAACAATGCAAAGAGTATTAGGAATATATGCTATGAACCTGAGGGATGACACAAGAACCTGAAGTGATTTGGATTAACCTGCGTACTGCCCAGAGAACAAGTCTGAGTCCTGAGAGGAGCCATCTGCCTGTCAGCCTTGTCTCCACCTCCCACGGCAGAAAGTTCTCTGCAAGGCTCCTTTTACCTCTGTGTTTCTCAAGCTATAGATCAAGGGGTTGAGCATGGGTGTGACTAGGGCGTAGAAGATTGATACCACCTTGTTCAGCTGAGTGGTCGAAGCTGCCTTGGTGCGGACATACATGAAGAAGAGTGTCCCATAATAGATGGACACCACAGCCAAGTGGGCAGCGCAGGTGGAGAAGGCCCGTTGCCTCCCCTCTGCAGAGTGGATGCGCATCACTGTGGAGACAATACAGATGTAGGAGGCCCCAATCACCAGGGAGGAGGCCACAAGTACAGCCAGTGAAACCAGGAAGTCAACCATCTCCTTGAAGGAGCTATCCGAGCAGGAGAGTGCCAGCAATGGTGAGGCATCACAGAAGAAGTGATTGATAGTGTTGGGGCCACAAAATGTCAGCTTTGCCATGAGGTAGATGGGCAGGGCAGGAGTGAGAAACCCAGCCAGCCAGGAGCTGCTGGCCAGCCATACACAGGTGGCCCTGTTTACTACAGCCTGGTAGTGCAATGGCATGCAGATGGCCACATAGCGGTCATAGGCCATGGTCGCCAGCAAGAAGCACTCAGTAGCACCCAAGAAGGTGAAGAGATAAAGCTGGGCCAGGCAAGCCTGGTAGGAGATGGACCTGCTGCTGCAAGGGCTAATAAGGACAGCCAGCATCTTGGGCACAGTGAGTGAAGTGTACCAGACATCCAGGCATGAGAGGTGGACTAGGAAGAAGTACATGGGGGTGTGGAGGCTTCGCTCTGTGGCCACCACCAGCACCAAGGCACCATTCTCCACCACTGTCAGCAGGTACATGGCCAGGAAGAGGTAGAAAAGAGGGAGGCACACCTCCTTTCTGAGCCCTGAGAACCCCACCAGAACAAACTCCTTCACCAGTGTCAAGTTCTCGGAGGGAGGCTGCATCTGTGGAAACAAGATGACCAGGACAGGTATCAGCAGTCACTGTCCCATGGGCCCAGCACTCCTCACAGCAACCTGGTGGGCTGAAAAGTGCCTCCATGTCCTCTGTGCACTGGACAAGAGAGAGAATGCACAAGCTCAGGCTATGGAGCAGTCTGCAGCAAGACCCTTGGTTTGTTCCTCAAGAGGAGCAATTTTCTACATGGAGCCCATGAACTATGAAGTCTCTCTTGCATGGAAGTGGTAGTGCCAACCTAGCCCATAGTGAAGACCTGTGTCTTGCTGGAAGTCCAGAGGCCTGTGGACTGCCAGCACCTGGTGTCTGTGTCTGTACAATGCCAGCACCGTGATCCTAGGTACCGCCTGTGTTCTGGCACAGCACAGAGACTAAAAAAATCATTATTCAACAGGAACCCTCCCCACTTTGGGGTTCATGGGCTATTGGAAGGTCTTCCTCTTCACCATGGCACCACTTACACTGTCCTGACCCAGCTCATCCCCATGTAGACAAGATCAGAATTGGGCTCTAATTTGGGGTGACACAACCCTACCCTACTGCTCTGTGGTACGAATGGCACTGCAAGGTGACTGAGGCTACAAGGAGCTGTTGAGATGGCCTCACACCACGCGATGCATTTGTTTCTTTCTGTGGGATTAGTCTCATCAGTGAAGGACCTCAGGGATGGTGATGCTGTCTGCCCTATGGCCCCTTTTTGTTCCACATCCTTGGGCTATCTGACTGCTGCTCAGCTACAGCTGGGCTGGTATTGGATCATGTCTTTCAGGTAGGAACCAGAGCTCTGGAGAAAAACATCTTATTTTTTCCTTTTCAGGTTATTTAACCTGAAAAGGTTAAATAACCTGAAGGTGTTGGTGTTTGGTCCAGTACTTATCAACATCTTTATTAATGATTTGGATGTGGGGGTGAAGAGCTCACTGAACAAGTTCACGGACGACACCAAGTTATAAGGAAGTGTGGTCATGCTTGAAGATAGGCTACAGTTACAGGTGGACCTAGACAGGCTGGCAAGTTGGACGAGACAGAACCAGAGGAAGTTCAATGTCAAGAAATGTAAAGTGCTCCACCTTGGAACGAGCAACCCCCAACACACCTACAGGCTTGGCGGCACCAAGCTGACTAGCACCATGAATGAAAGGGACCTGGGGGTGATAATAGACCACAATATGAATATGAGCCAGCAGTGCAATGCTGGAGCCAGTAGGGCAAATAATACTCTGGCATGCATCAATCTTCAGCAAAACCAAGGAGGTGATTCTTCCGCTCTACTCAGCACTGGTGAGACCACAGCTGGAGTACTATACCCAGTCTGGGCACCACACTTTAACAAGGACATGAACAAGCTTGAGAGAGTCCAAAGAAGAGCCACCTGCATGATCAGAGTTTTATACAACAAGCCATATGAGGAAAGGCTGAGGGATCTGGGATTCTTTAGGCTGAAGAAAAGAAGGCCGAGAGGGGACCTGGTAGCAGCTTACCACTACATCAAGGGCTTGGTGAGCAACTGTTCACCAGGGCACCCGAGGGAAAACTAGGAGTAATGGCCACAAACTCCTGGAAGACTGATTTAGGCTCAACATTAGGAAAAACTTTGTCACAATCAGGGTGTCCAGACTGTGGAATAAGCTCCTTCCAGAGGTGGTGCAATCGCCTACCTTGGAAATCTTCAAGAGGAGACTAGACAGTCACCTTGCTGGGGTCACCTGACCACAGCTGTCTTTCCTGCTTGGTGCAGAGGGCTGGACCCAATAATCTGCCAAGGTTCCTTCCAGCCTTATGATCTATGAATCTATGAATTAAAAACCTTTATAAGCCATTTGCTCCCCGTCATTCCAATTGCAGTCAGTATTTAAATGAAGAGACTGATGTTATGAAATGAAAAATTTCATTTTGAAAATATCAGAACAAACTTTTTGACATTTTAAATCTTTTCCTTACCTTTCACTTCTTTTTCTTCCCTTTCGCCCTCTCCGCATTTGACCTGATGTTATTGATAAGTCCTTCCAACACACCTCTTTTCAGCCCCTCTGTGATCCAAGCTGTGGGAAGGCATCTGTTCCAGCTGAACCCTTCCCTGAATTTTGCTGTCCAACCAAGTTATCCCAGTCTCACAAAAAGCAAAGGTTCCTGGTCATAGCCACTAGCCCAGCAACTAAAACACCTACCTGGAAGGCAGGAGGCTGAGATGAGATTTAAGTATCTAAGGTACAATGTGGGAAATTTAAATACATATCTCCCAGCTGCCCTGAGAGCATCCTCTCCCACTCCTTCCAGCAGTTTGTAGGGTGTTCATAGATTCATAGATGTTAGGGTCGGAAGGGACCTCAATAGATCATCGAGTCTGACCCCCTGCATAGGCAGGAA
>NW_005842630.1:654735-667870 GCF_000455745.1 Alligator sinensis | reverse complement strand
AGTCTCTCCTCGTAGGGCTTGGTCTGCAAGCCCTTAACCATACGAGTGGCCCTTCTCTGGACTCTCTCCAGGTTATCTGCATCCCTCTTGAAGTGCGGCGCCCAGAATTGCACGCAGTACTCCAACTGCAGTCTGACCAGCGCCCGATAGAGGGGAAGTATCACCTCCTTGGATCTATTCGTCATGCATCTGCTGATGCACGATAAAGTGCCATTGGCTTTTCTGATGGCTTCGTCACACTGCTGACTCATGTTCATCTTGGAGTCCACTAGGACTCCAAGATCCCTTTCCACTTCCGTGCCACCCATTGTGTTCTGGAGTGGGATTGGGGCTAATTCTTCTGCATGCCCACAGAGTGCTCTCACCACTGGCTGTTGTGTGAAATGGGGCAGGGCCATACATCCTCCACTGTGGCCCTCTCTGTGGGAGTACTCTTTGGCAAGGGGTCTGTGAAAGCATATTCTGCATTGTGCTATAAAGGTGGGAACCCCATTTTGAGAGCTGCGCTGGGGCCTGGGTTTGGTTGGCAAACATCCAGTGCTGGGAATTTGGGGCTAGCAGGGGTGTGGAGACTCTCAGTGGCACCTAAAGGCTAGACTATAGCATCCGGGTCCATCTGTAGCCTAAGATACTTGCCCAAGTTCACAGGAGTCATCAATAGTAGATCAGGGACTTGAATTGGGTTTTCACAAGTTCCCCATTGACTTTCTAACACTGGGACACTGTTTATCCTCCTGAACAGGACATTGCATCCAGGGTTTGCTGGGGGAACATTTAATTTCTTAGTCATTCATGCAGAAGAGACTGGTAAGTATTTTATGTGGAGCTGGACCTGGAGACAGTAGCCAGCTAATAATAAATAACAGAAACAATAAAAAGCAGCTGCACTCAGAATGACACCTGCATTTACACTCTCAGGAATGGCAACACAAATCCTGTAACCATATACGTAGACCTATAGTGTTGGAAGGGATCACAAGGGTCATCAGACCCAACACTCTGTAGGAATGCTACTCCTAAATCATCTCTGTAAAATGCTTACCCAGCCTCCTCTTGAAAACTTCCAATGAAGGATAGTCTGCATCTTCCCTAGCCAGTCTATTCCACCGCCTCGCTATTCTAACTATAAGGAATTCTTTCCTGAGATCTAATCTAAATCTGCATTGCTGTAATTTATCATGTACATCCATGCTAAAAGTTATGTCCATGCATGAGTCTGTGGAAGTTGACAGTAAACTGTATGTGGGCCTAAAATCAGGAAGCCATTTCCCTGCCATATTACAGCACTGTTAAACACTCCTCTGCATTGCAAGGAATCGAGCCTGAGACAGATCTAGATTTCAGCTACTCTTGGCAACAGATTCTGGACCCAGAGTCCCGTCTGACACAGGAATTTCTGTGTGCCATATAAGATGCTTATTTTCTCTCAGGAAAATAAAATAAAATAATAGAGAAAAACAGGAGACTAGTACCTGGTAAACCTCACTGAGAGACCTAAAACCAAACAGGCATGGGCCCGGGATCACTTTCAAAGTTCATCACACATCGCCAGCACATAATAGTGTGAGCACAGCCAAACTGAAGTAGCTTGTGTTTAAGCAACTTCATGAAAGAGCCAGATTTTCAACTGTGCTCTGTACCAAGAGACAGCCCTGGCAGTAGCTGGGTGTTCAGCCCTTTGTAGCCTTTTCCCAAAAATAATAAAAGAATATATACATATACATCCACATCCACATATGCACACATATACATATATATTGATTTGGGGACCTGGGGGTGTAGGCCACACTCACCTTGCAGCAGAATTAATAAAAACCACACCTGTCAAACACACCAGTGAAGCCATGACTGATGTTCACAGGCTGGGGATCTGACCCCGAGGTCCTGAGCACTGATAGAAGTAAAAGTCTTCAGAATTAGACATGAATGTTAATGGCAGATAACTCAGGCCAGTAAAGGATTGTGCTTTTTGGGACATTTTCAAGGGTCCTTTTTCTAGAACCCCTATGGGAGAGCCATCCCCAGGCCAAGAAAACATGTTCTCAGAGAAATTCCTCCATGTCCCACCAACGTTCAGCAATGGCTGTTTTTCCCTGACTGTGGACCCTGCTAAGTGACGCCTCTGCTTCCTGGTAGGTGCCCACTCCAGATAGCATCACATAGGTTTGGATGCTCCTGGAGGGGACTTTTAGCTGTGTTTCTATGTACAGATATATTGCATTTCCTTTACCTTTCAATCTATCTCAGAGAATGCTTTTACCCCTTCTCCTAAGGTACAATTAGCCTGAGGATCTTATTGAAACAGGATCTCCATGGTGTAAGGGCTCTGTGATATTCGAACAATGACAGGGCACATGTCAGGAGGGTCTGTTTTCTTTTAGGCAGATAGCACCAAGTCTGCCTACTGCAGGATGTCTAGCACCCACCTCTGACATATCCAGTGTTGGTCCCTGCACCACCTGGATGAAAGGTCCCCCCTCAGTCTTGTGCTATTCCTTCTCATAGCCCAGCCCCAACCCCTGCATTCACTGCTACCCCTCTCTGGTTCCCCCAAGCGGAGGGGCACTCACCATGCAGGGACTCCTGGCCCTTCATTGCCCAGGCTCTTCTCTCTTGCTGTTCTCCCTTCAGGAGTAAAGACCTTTAGATTAGCAGAGTCTTTCTGAGCTGAGCTGTTTCTCGTTCCTAGGTCACAGCCTCTCTCCTAGTCATAGGAACCTTATTAGTGTCACTTGGTGGTGGCAGAGCTGAAAGGCATTGGCAGTGCTCTCCCTGGCCATAACTAGTTTGGAAATGCCTGTTAGTGCTGCTGTGTAAGTCTTCTTAATGCCCTGTCTGGGGCCCCAGGGACTGGGTTGCTGAGGCAGCTGGAAAGTAGACTAACAATGGGTTGCTGCACTGTGGCCTTAGTTAAAGGTCCTACAGGTACTAGAAAATAGCACATTAGACACCTGCTGCACAGTAATTGCTGTACACATGTAGACACTGATGCTTTACTGTGCATTAAATTAGTCTAATCTGCAGTAAAATATCTTGTGTAGATGCACCCTCTGTGTAGGAGAGGAAATCAGTTTTGGGGAAGACAACTGTCTGTCTACTTCTTGGGCCAGTGGTCCACAGGACACAGCCAGCAACTGGGATTGCTGCTGGAGGAGGGATCCCCGTTCCACTGATGTAAATGGGGCCAGGTTCCCCGTCAGATGTAAAACAGCTACAGCTTTATTAGAGTCAAAAGGTCAGATCCCAGCATGTGGGGACTGATCTCAGCAACTTACAACAGTTGAGGATCTGGCCCCAGGATGTGATTTCACATCACCTGCTCAACCTGGCCACGACACACAATGTTTTATTACTAGATGTATAGTCCCTCTCATGTTTATGCCCCTCTACAGGGATGACCCAGGGCTGTGAGCACTGGGGCCTTGCTGTGAACATCAAGAGAATGGGATGCAAAGGACCATGCCTCAGTTCTGGCTCCTTTGTTCATTCATTCAATAGACAGGAAGAGGCTCAGGACAAAACCTTCAAAGGTGTTTGGCTGCTTAACTCCCCACTGCAATCCAAGGGCCCAAGGGGAATTTTGGTTCTACAAAGCTGGGCACTACAGCACTGAACTATTATCTATGCTGAATTCAGTCCTGAGTAAGGTCCTGAGTAAGGTGCCTGATCTCCCACTATGGGGAAAGGGGGTACCCTTGAAATGGAGGCATCAGCAGCCAGCACACAGAGCAGAGCGTCTCCTAAGAGAGCTAATAAGAAATGCAGAGCAGGGGTGGGGTTGTCCTCAGCCCATTAGACATCAGCAGGGACCCTGGTTTCCTCTGTTTAAAAATCGCAAATTCTCTGATTAAAAACCCCCAAATCCACATTTTTCTGTGATTAAAATGAAATGCCACTCTATATATGTAGAGGTAGATGTATGAGTTGAACACAATGTTTATTGATATACTTCCAATTTTCAAGCAATTTGGAAGCTTACCAGTGCCTCAATTACTATAATAAAATAAAATCTAAATACCTATAAATTTTGGTATTTGATTTTGGGGTTTTTTATCACGGAAAATCAGAGCTCCTTCTGCCCCCTTCACTCACCAGGACACAGGTCCAGCTGTGGCTTTCACCCACCACGGCTTTGTGGTGCTGAGAAGCTCTGATATGCTACAGCCCTGTCCAAGCCATTGCCCCTCACTCCTGCCCCCAGCCCCCCAGCCCTGCTGGTGCCCCTTGTGAAAAAGCTCCATCCCAGTCTCCTCTCTCAGGTTTTTTTTCTCTTTCCTTTTTTTTTGTCTTCTCACATGTCTGTCAACCTGGTTACCCTGGGTTACTGCATATGTGGCCTGGCTCAGGTAAGAGAGGGTAGATCTGACCTCTCCATTGTTCTGAGTTCTGACCTCATGACACGGGGGCTAGGCTTAAGCCAGTGTCCTTCCGATAGGTAACACTGATGCTTTTCAAATTGATTGGTCAGCATCAAATACCACCTGTCCCTGACTGGGTCCAGGTGGTGAGGTCAGTAGGGATATTTAAGAGGGTCCCTCCAGGAAGAAGATAGACAAACATTTTAAAACACACACACGGAAGCATGGACCTCCTCAGCTCTCTCTCATATTCTGGATGCAGAAGTAAGTAAGTTATCAGAAACCTAACTTAGTTGACTGTAATCTAGTCACATATCAAAAGTCTGACAAGCTACCCAGATTTGCTCAAGGTTGGTCTTCTTTCTATATTTTGATATTGATATTCCTTCTTCCCATCCCTCTTTGATCAATAGATCTGTTTTAGCATGTCTCGCTGTGTGTGCTTAAGAGGAAAGGGACCCGCTAAGTTGGGCTCCGCTATTTTACTTTCCTTCCGCATGGGAGGCTGCTGGTGAATGCTTCAGGCTAATAGAAGCACCCCAAAATCTCAAGGTCTACAGGGCCTGTGTACCCTGGGCGGCACAGGGCCCAGACAAAGACCTGAGTCTGGGTGGTGGCAGCAATACCTCCCGGCTTGTGGGTATGCTTCAGGAAGGGGGTCAGCCAGACATAGGCACCCCAGGAGAAGCTCTTGAAGCTTGGTTTTTGGCTGGGCGCAGTGAGGCAGGAGGCTTAGCATAGGAGCACCCCCTACTGGCCCGCCACACATGGTGGTAGCCATGGGATCCCACAGCTTGCTGTCTAGAAGGCATAATTTGAGGAAAGGAAATAGAGTCACTGAAAACCCTTGAGCAAACAAATCTTTAATTTGGAATCAAGTCAACTGGATAGGGTAGCTAGCTAGGATGGCTGACAAGTATGACCTCCTGACCTTGGATGGCTTAGTGAAGGAAATGAAAGAGGCCTCCAAAGGAAAAAGGCAAAAGAAACAGGACCTGATTAAAGCCCTGCAGGATGATGATCAGGCCAAGAGACTTCCCTCCCCGGTCCCAAATGGGGCTGGAGCCTCTTCCAATGGGCCTCAGGATGAGAACTCTGAGGAGCAGTCTCACCTCTTGACCCAAGAACTAGCACTCCAGAAGTACAGGATGGAACTAGCTAAGAAAGTGGCAAAGCGCCAGCATCAGGCCAAACAACATTCATTGTAAAGGAAGCTCAGGCACCTTTTATTATTATTATCTGGAGGCAATAATAGACCACAATATGAATGTGAGCTGGCCGTGTGATGCTGTGGCCACTAGGGCAAATAATACTCTGGCATGCATCAATTCATGCATCTCCAGTAAAAACAAGGAGGTGATTCTTCTGCTCTACTCAGCACTGATGAGACCACAGCTGGAGTACTGTGTCTAATTCTGGGCACCACACTTTAACAAGGATGTGGACAAGCCACCCAGTGCGTGAGCTCTGGGTGGGCAGCAGCAGCAAACACTGCCCGGCACAGCAAGCAGGGGGACCACAGCTGCTGCCGCTGTGCGCTGCCCCAACGGGTGAGCCCGGAGCTGGTGTGGGGTCTAGGCTGGCTGTGCAGCCAGGTTACAAGCTGGTGCTGAGCGCGGTGGGGGGGGAGGGAGAGGAACCAGCCCCTCCGCCGCCCCGTGCCCGGCGCCCTGCACTGCAGCTGCTCGCAGCCCGCATGGGGCTGCCTGCGCCTGCTCAGGACAGCCCTGCCCGGGCTGCGAGCAGCTGCAGCAGGGAGCACCGGCCACAGGGCAGGCGAGGGGCTGCTTTTCCCTGAACTCCAGGGAGCAGGGTGTAGGGGCTGCACACTGCCTCCTGCCTGTACCATGGGGCTGGGGGGCACTGGGAGTGAGTGGGTGCGGGAGCAGGGCCCACACCCATGTCCCAGGGCCAGTGCCAGTGGGGCCCAGAGCAGGGTGGCAGGGATACAGGCTCCCAGCTGGCAGGGGCTCTATGGAGCTGGGTCAGCTCCCCACTCTCCCTGCTGGTGCAGGCTGGCCCAGCTCCACAAACTCCTGCCAGCCTGCACCCCACTTTGGGCCCCACTGGTGCTGGCCCTGGGACATTGGTCCCAAGATGGTGACTGGGGGTAGGGCATCTGTCAAGGGGCAGGGCACCTGTCAAAGGGCGGGGCTACCCATGCGGCCCTCGACAGCTTGTCACAACTTGGTAAGCAGCCCTCCATCTGAAATAATTGCCCGCCCCTGGTCCAGATCATCTCCAGAAAAAGTTCCATAATAATACCCCACAGCCGGGAAAGTCTATGACCTAGTTTGGGGCCCAGCTGTCGGATTCATACCATAAATGGCTGGAGGGATCCAAAGCTAACACCAAAGATGAGGTGGCAGAACTTACGGTGCTGGACCAATTCTATTTCAGATGCCCTAGGGAGATTAAACACCAAATCTAGGATAGGGACCTCAAAACAGTGTGGGCGGCCACTGATATTCCAGATCAACTGTTGCTAAATTGAGAGGGACTGGACAGAAGGCCTCCCCACTTTGGGAAGGAGCAGAAGGGGTTCCAAAAAGGAGAGAAGGGAGGGCCAGTCCCAAAACAGGAGTGTGGGCCTCCCCTGCAGAGAGCAGGGAGGCCCCAGATTTAGTCAAGCCACCCGAACTGGAGAGGAAGGGTTGCTTTAACTGCGGGGAATCTGGCCACTTCAAGTCCAACTTACCAAAGCAAAGCAACACCAATAGGCCTGTTAACCATGCAAGAGCTGTAAGTAGTGAGGGAGGAGCCCTGAGCCACTCTGAGAGGTGTACCTGTTGCTACGGAATTACAAACCCGGAGGAGGTGATGGGCTCTCATAGGACTGATAATGGTAAATGGGAGAACTATCATCAGGGAACTGGACACAAGGGCCAGTGTATCATTGATTAATGCCAACCTTGTTTCACCCTTGGATATAGTCCAGGGGAGGACCCTTACCATAGAAGGGGTGGGGTGCCAGCCATTTGAGGTACCGGTAGCCCATCTCCCCATTGAGTGGAGAGGCTGCAGGATGTGCATGGAGATAGGAGTGATGAAAGAGGCTCCTGCCCCCATATTGGTGGGGATGGATATTATAGGACTTGAGTGTCTGAGAGGGGTTTGGGGAATCTTCATAGAACCCCACCATGTTAATATGGTGACTCACCAACAGAGCGAAGGAAGGCGAAGGCAGGAGAAACCTCTCAGAGCCAGGTAACTTGGTTGGCTGCAGAGGCAGAGGGGGAGAAGAAAGAGAACCCCCCTGCCTGTGACAGCCAGCAGGCTGCTGGGGAAACTGGTGTCCCTGGGGCCAGGCTAAGTTACAGCCCCAGGGAGGAGCCCTGGCAGTTGGTGGCAAAGGGAGCAGCAACTCCGAGGGAGGAGTTAGAGGACATCCCTGAAAAGGAGGATGCACTCCTTACAGGAGCACCAGAACTCCCCCCTGATTGCCTTCCTGGGCAGGAGGAGTTCAAGCAGGAGGTTCTAGTGGACCCCAGCTTGGAGGATCTCCAGCAAATGGCCCAGGAGCAGGAGACAGTTCACTGTGGACAAAAGGGAACAAGTGATCTGGGACAAGGGACTCCTTTATTGGTTATGGGTGCTCTATTGCCAGCTCTAAGTACCTCTTAAGTTCGGGGAACAATTACTTTTTAAGGCTCATGATCTACCTTTTGTTGGTCATATGGACAAGGGCTGGACTTGCCAGTGGCTGCTGGCAAACTTTTATTGGCCCAGGATAGACCAGAATATGATGGACTATTGTAGATCCTGTAAGACATGCCAGTGGATGGGCAAGAATGGGGACAAAAGAAAGGCTCCCCTACTCCCCCTATCATCGATCAAGCTTTCCAAAGAGTGGGAATAGACACTGTGGGCCTTCTGAGACATAAGACTCATAGAGGGAAGAAATATATCCTGTCTCTTGTGGATTTCGTGACATGGTACCTGGAGACAGTTGCCTTGGCCTCGACAGAGGCACCTGTAGTTGCTGATGTCCTGACAAAGATCTTCCAGCTGGGGTTCTCCTCTGAGATCCTGACTGACAGGGGTGGGAACTTACTGGCTGAGGTAATAAAGGCCTGTGGGAGTGTTGCGGGGTTAAATACCTCAAGACCACAGCCTATCACCAACAGATGAATGAGCTGGTAAACAGGTTCAATGAGACCTTCAAAGGTATGCTGAAGGCCTATGTGGACTCTAACCCCAATGACTGGGATGAGAAACTTCCACAATTGCTCTTTGCCTACGAAGAAATACCCCAGGAGTCTACTGGGTTCTCATCATTTTAGTTGATGTTCAGAAGGTGAGTGTAGGGTCCTCTTGATCTTGTGAGAGAGGAGTGGGATGGGACCCCCAGCACATACCCTATGCCCAGGATGGACTCTCTGCTTGATACTCTGGGCCAAATCAAATTCATCTCTACTCTCAACCTATCAAAAAGGTTCTGGCAGATGGCACTGGATCCGGACACCATAGCCAAGTCTGCTTTTACCATGCCTTCAGGACTGTTTAAGTTTATTATTCTACCTTTCGGTATGTGCAATTCTCCAGCTTCTTTTCAGAGACTGATTAATAACTTGCTACAAGGACGTGAGCAGTTTGCAGTAGTCTGCATGGACCACAACGCCATCTTCAGTCAAGACTTTGAATCACTCCCAATTCATCTAACCACTGTGTTAGTTAGGATCAAGCAGGCTGGACTTACAGTGAAAGCAAAGAAGTGCCAGTTGGCACTATGCAGCATAGCCGACTGGTAGGGAGTGCACAGGGGTGCATGTGCTCCCCCGGATGGGGACAGTGCCCCCCCCCCCGACAGCTGACAGTGATGATGTTGGTACGGCTGGTGCCCCCTCTGACAGGGTCGCCGCCATTGGCAGCTTCTGCGGGTGCCCCCCCAGATTCAGGAGGCACCAGTCACTCATGATTTGAAGTGGTGTATTTGGGATACCGTGTGGGTGGAGGCATGATTGCTCCCATGTGGGACAAGATTGAAGCCATTAGAGACTGGCTACCCCTACAAACTAAGAAGCAGGTCAGAGCCTTCCTTGGTCTCGCCGGATACTACAGAAGGTTTGTCCAGGGGTGATGTGTAGGGGGTGCATACGGGTGCACATGCATTCCCTGAGCATGGTGGTGCACCCCCTGCAAAAAGGCACTGCCAACACTGCTGGTGGCATCTGCAGACAGTCCACAGTTCCCATGGGCCACTGCCACTGCTGCCAGCGGCATCTACAGGTGGTCGCCGACCCTTGGTCAGTGCTCGCCATTCCCCCCCCTCCACTGACAGCGCCAGCGGCATCTGCAGGAGCTCCCCCACTTACCGACGCCATGCTCCCACGGCCGTGTCCCCCCAACCGTCGGGGGCACACGCCATTCATGGGTTTGTCCCTGACTTTGGGGTAATGGCCTCTCCCGTACATGAGCTGACAAAAAAAGGACAACCCTCATTGAGTAGTCTGGATGCAGGAATGTCAACGTGTTTGACACCTTAAAGGCTGCCCTGTTCAAACAGTCGAGTCTGAGGATACCGGACTATGATAAGCCCTTCTGTGTAGCTACTGATGCCTCAGATGCTGGACTTAGAGCTGTACTCCTGCAGGAGCATGAAGGGACATGATACCCCATAGCTTACTTAAGCCGGAAATTAATTCCCCATGAGCAGAACCTGTCATCTATCAGAAGGAGTGTTTGGCAATCATCGGGATGCCGAACAAGTTGAGGTCCTATCTGTGGGGACAGCAATTCATGGTTCTACCAGACTATGCCTCACTTCAGTGGCTGCAGACAATGCAGAACACCAACGCCAAGCTTCAATGATAGGTCTGGCAGCTTCAGGAGTTCAACTTAACCATCAAACATATCAAGGGAAGCCAGAATGTAGTAGCAGATTCTCTGTCATGAAAAGACTTTGGGTAATGGGCCAGATGAACTCAGGCCTACCCCAGAGCGCTTTGGCATGTGGACGCCCCATCTTTTTCTGATGCTTTATGTGTATGGATGTTGTAGCCAGTTTGATGTGTTATGTGGTTTCTCTTTGGGTATGGAAGATAACCCTTCCAGACAAAGCATACCTATGCCCACAGCTCTGTAAAGCAATGGGCCCGGGCTTTTGAAGGAAGTGTGTGAAAGAACTCCATCCCAGCCTCTTCTCTCAGTTTTTTTTTTCTCTTTCCTTTTTCTTTGTCCTCTCACATGTCTGTCAGCCTGGTCGCCCCGGGTTACTGTGTATGTGGCCTGGCTAAGGTAAGAGGGAGTGGGTCTGACCTCCCCATTGTTCTGAGTTCTGACCTCATGACATAGGTTGGTTTTCTTTCTGTATTTTGCTATTGGTATTCCTTCCCCCCCAGCCCTCTTTGATCAATAAATCTATCTGTTTTAGCACGCTCAGCTATTTCACTTTCCTCCTACAAGGGAGGCTGCTGGTGAATGCTTCAGGCTAATAGAGGCACCCCAAAATCCCAAGGTCTACAGGACCTGTGTATCTCGGGTGGCACAGGGCCCAGACAAAGACCTGAGTCTGGGTGGTGGTAGCGGTACCCCAGGCTTGCAGGTGTGTTCCAGGAAGGGGGTTGGCCAGATGTAGTGCCCCAGGGGAGACACTCAAAGCTTGGTTTTTGGCCGGGTGCATTGAGGTGGGTGGCTCAGCGCAGGAGCCCCTCCTGCTGGCCTGCCACACCCCTCACTCCCCACTGACAGCCCTCCCCCCCCTGCTGCTGCCCATCACAGCCCCTCACTTACCACCCACAGCCCCCACCCCTGCTGGTGCCCCTCATTCTTCACTCGCAACCCTCTGGGCCTGTTGGTGCCCCTCACCCCCCCACCCACAGCCCCATGTCTCCCCAGCCCTGCTGGAGGGGGCCCCAGCTGCAAAGGCTACATGGCCAGGGACCCAGGGCCACAGTCCCCTGCACCACCAGCAGCATCCAAGCCCTAGCTGCTGCCCACAGCCTGAAGCATGGGAAATATCCATAGTAGAACATAGGCACAGCTATTTCTAGATCACACCTGACCATTGCCTGTCCAACCTCTTCCACCTCCAATGATGGACTCTTTCAGGACTAATAGAGTCACTCAAGATGGTGACCAGAGAAGGACAAACTCCTCATGGACAAGGTGTCTCTAGGTGTGAAGAGAAACACACGGCCATTTTCCCCATGTTTATGCCTCCAAGCTATCTCCTTCCTTTTCAACCGCCTCCACCCTGCAATCCCTTCTACTAATGTATGCACAGCCCTGTTTTCACTTGGAATCATGCTCTGGAAACAGACTCACCCCAGTGGAGATTAAAGCAACTCTGCTATTGCAGCTTCCAGGAGCAGCAGCATAAGGGCCAGTGTGCTGATGTCTACTGCGTTCACTTTCCAGTGAGTGAAAGTGAGACTAGAAAGCTGCGCAGAATAAGTCAGTTTTGTATGAGGTTTCAGGGCTTAGACAGACCACAGAGGGATCCAGCTGAGCAACACACACAAGTACCCAGAAGAGTCCTCGTTTATGCTACAGGTGCTGGGTGCATGTGTCCAGCCCTGGCTTGGGAGATTTCCCAGCTTGGTCACATCCTTAGAGGATTCAGCTGCAAGTTATTTGGTCAGCCCTTTCATCAAATAGGATCTGATGGACAAAGATGCAGAGACCTCCCTCAGGAGTGAAGGCACTGCTTGCAAGCCTTTCATATCTTCTTCAATTTAGAAGACTGTCTACATGCCTTTTTGCACCTTGTCCACAATGCCAGTGTGAGCTTTGTCCTGGCATGTACCTCTGCAGGATGCTTGCTTTTCCATCCTGTAACTAAATCTAATTGTAATTCTGGTTCAGGCCTCTCCTACTATAGCCAACCAAATCAAGAGGCAAATCAAGAGGCTGCTTGGATGTTAGAGAAAGGGTCTGGGAAACAAAAGCAGACAGCTCTTTACTCTGTCAGAGCAGTGACAGAGACAGATACATAAAAGAAAATGAGGGCCATGCAGGGGTGACGCGTAGGGGGTGCACATGGGTACATGTGCACCTCTTGAGCGTGGCGGTGCACCCCCTGCAAAAAGGTGCCACCACTGCTGCTGGCAGTGCCTGTGCATGGTTGCCGACCCCTGGTTGGCGCTCGCCACCCCACCCCCTCCGCTACTGCCAACAGTGCCAGCAGTGTCTGCAGGAGCTTTCCACTCACCGCTGCCATGCTCCTGCCACTGCCACTATGCTCCTGCTGTTGCCAGCGCAGCTGTGCCCCCCCAACCGCCAGGGGCACGCAACATTCATGGGGCCATGGCTGGGAAGCAATTTCACTTTGGGGTGAAGGTGACAGGCAGTGGCTAGTGTTAGAGATGGGGAAGAAGATTTAATTTGAGAGAGAACATGAAAGCAGTGATAGAGGAAGGAGAAAAGCTTTTCCTTATGGAGCAGTTACCATTCAGATCACAGGCAGCTTCAGGGAAATAGGGCCACCCTGAGTACATGATTTCCTTGAATGAGATGGTGTGATGGGGGAAGCATGAGACAGAGACAGAGACAGAGAGAGAATGGGTTGGAGGGTGGGGAGAGTAGGGATTCCCCAGGGATCTGGGGACAGCTGAGCCCCTGCTTCTATTGACCAGCCACGTGGGTGCCCAACTGCCCTGTAAACCTTTGGCCATCTCCCACTGCCAGCACAAACAAGTGTTATTGCCTCAGAATTAAATGTACAACAAGAATAAAGCCACAGCCCGCCCCCGCCCTGACCCACAGCCACCGCCAGCAGCAGTGGTGGCAGCCAGCGGGGGTTGTGGACTCACCGCCGACACCGCTGGCCAAGTTGG
>NW_005842630.1:653697-654619 GCF_000455745.1 Alligator sinensis | reverse complement strand
AAGAGTGCTGGTTTTAGATGACCCCAGCCAGATGCCTATCTAACCTCCTCTTGAAGACCCCCAGGGTAGGGGAGAGCACCACCTCCCTGGGGAGCCCAAACATCCTTGGGGGTGTCGGTGGCACCTTTTTTGTAGGGGGTGCACCACCACACTCAGGGGGTGCACGTGCACCCGCATGCACCCCATAAGCATCGCCCCTGTGCCTCTCCCCACTGGCAGTGTCCACTGGCCACCCTGCCCTTGAGAGCAAGGGCACTGGCCCTAGTGCTGCAGGCCTGGCCATGCAGCTCCATGTTGCCCTGAAGGGCCTCCCTGCCCCCTTCTTCTGCTGGAGGAGTAGACATCTCTTCCCCACCTCCCCCTGCCCTGCCACAGCCCCGGTGCCCAGCCACCTTCCCCCAGAGCTGTTGGGTACATCCTCCACACCACACACCCCTGCCACACACACACACACACATGCACACACACACACCACACACCCCTGCCACACACACACACAAGACAGTCCCCAAGCCCTGGCTCTCCAACCCTCGCTCCCCACAGACATACCTGCACCCAGCTGCTGGGGCTGTACATGGTGTTCGACAGTCCCCAAGCCCTGGCTCTCCAACCCTCGCTCCCCACAGACATACCTGCACCCAGCTGCTGGGGCTGTACATGGTGTTCTCGGCTTCCAATCACCCTCCAAGAGAGGAGGTTGACACTGTATACCTTGACTTCCAAAACTTCAGAATACAGACCCAAAGATATTACTGACCTTATACACTTCATCCTCACACACAACAATTTCACTTTTAATAATCAACACTTCCTCCAGATGATGGGAACAGCTATGGGCACTAAAATGGCCCCACAGTATGCCAACTTTTTTATAAGCCATCTGGAAGAAGACTTCCTCAAGAACTGCACCATCAAACCCTTG
>NW_005842630.1:643630-652845 GCF_000455745.1 Alligator sinensis | reverse complement strand
AACACTTCCCAGAGACGAGCCTATGAACTCCACTTCATCAACCTCCCTGATACTAAAAATCATGGACTAAATATAGACATTGGATTTATGACACATTATAATCTGCCTGACATCTGACTCCCCAGGTATCTCCACTTTTATCCCCCTTCTCTCCAGGTATCTCTCCCCCCCAGCCTCTCTCTCACCCATTGACTCCTCAATCTACATTCTCACTGACTACCTGTCTTGTATGCGTACCAGCCCAGCCGCTGGCTGCTTTACTTTTCATTCCATCCAGGAAGAGCACACACCAACTGCTGAAACTTCCTTAGCCTGACGAAGGGTTTTTGAACCCGAAAACTTGCTTAATAATTATTTTCCAACTATTTGGGTTGGTCTAATAAAAGATATCAGATTTACCCAAAGAACCTTGTTGGACTTCCAAAAAGTTTTTGATCTGGTATCCCACAATGTTCTCATGAGAAAATTAGAGGGCTGTGGGCTTAACTGCTCAGCAGTCAGGTGGGTAGGAAACTAGCTGCAGGGTAGGACCCAGAGAGTCCTAATGAATGGATCTGGCTCATCTTGGCAAGAAATGGCCAGTGTTGGCTCTCAGGGGTCAGTGCTTGGTCCAATGCTTTTTAACATCTTCATCAATGATTTGGGTGTCAGGGTGAAGAGTTCATTGGCCAACTTCATGGTAACACCAAGTTATGGGGAAGCATGATCACGCTTGAAGATAGGCTACAGATATAGGCGGACCTAGACAGGCTGGCAAGTTGGGCGGATAGGAACTAGATGAGGGTGGAAGACTGCCAGCCTGCAAGGGGAAGCCCACAGTTTCCTCCTTTAGAGAAGAAAATCCACATTTTTCCCACAGCAAACGGAAAACCCAGATGCCTGGTAAATGTGCACACCACTAGGGCAAGCCAGGAAATGTAGTTCTACCAGCATCGATGTTTCAAAGGGACTGGCAGACCAAACACCTGGACATTTGTTCATATTTCAAAAAACCACCTGAATGGAAACTGAAGGACCCAAAAGAAGACCATGTCTAGGAAAACCTGGATTTATGGTAACCTTAGGTAAAAGTGCACATTTATTTTGGCTTAAGCAAATGGCTTGTTCCAAAACAACAGCAAAACCTGAAAACAAATTATGGGAAAGTTAATGTGTTTCATTTCCACATATTCAAAATGACTTTTCATTCTACAGTTCTCCTTCAGTTTTATTTTAAAATACAAAATGGACAAAAGGGTTAAAACTCAAGATGAAATATTTTGTTTCATGTTGAAAAAAAAAATGTTTCATTTGACCTAAAAGGAATTTTTTCACACATGAACTGGATGAATTCCTAAAAATTTTTTTAAAAAGTCATCATTTCAGATATGAAGTGAACTTTTAAAAAAAATGTTCAGAAAACCTAACCTTATTCTGCTGGAGAAGAAGGTTCACAACTACCAGTAACTACTACCAGTAACCTCCCAACATTTCACAACTACCAGTAACCTCCCAAAATCTCTTATTCCCACAGCTCTACTTTGGAAGCATTTTCAGTACAAAATTTGGAAACACAATAAGAATTAAAATGTTAAAACAATACAAAGTAAACGTCACTGAATATAAGATTGAATGACATGGAAGCACAGGACTGGTTTTATTATTCATTGTCCCCTCTAATGCAATAAATTCCTGTATGGAGTATCAGAGAAAGTTGTCAGAACATTGCTGGTCTTCTGAAGACTACAGATCCTTGGTACAGAACGTACATGAGAATGTAAACCTGGATTTCTGTAGCTCCCACTTTTGAGCTTTCCTTACATGCAATCATGTCTGAGAGGCCTGGGACTGAATGGGCCTTTCATCCCTCATGACTGAAGTGACTTGTGCCATGAGAAGAATAAGGTGGATTCACTGGGCAAGGTGATGGCTGGTAGACCCCGCCACTGATCAGTGGGATTCAGACACCCCTAAGGACACAGGTTTCCAGAGGGCTTTTCTCAGGGCTCCCTTCACCTCTCCATTCCTCAGGGTATAGATGATGGGGTTTAGAATGGGTGTGCCCAGGGTGTACACTAGCGATAGCAGTTGATCTTGCTCTGGAGAGAAGCTGGAGCTGGGGCGCAGGTACACAAAGCCACAGCAGCCATACTGCAGCACCACCACCACCAAGTGGGAGGAGCAGGTGGAAAAGGCCCGGCGCCGGCCCCGGGTTGAGCGAATCTGCAGCACTGCACGTGCGATGAAAATGTAGGAAGCACAGATCAACACGAAGGGCACCAAGACGGCTGCTGTTCCAGCCAGGAAGACAGCTATTTCATGGGTCTCAGTCTTGGCACAGACGAGCCATAGCAGGGGTGGCACATCACAGAAGAAGTGCTGAATGCCATGGGCCCCACAGAAGGGCAAGCTGAAGATCAGCACCACTAGATCCAGGGCAAGGAGGAAACCGACCAGCAGCGAGGCCACCACCAGGCACAGGGAGAGCTGCCATGTCATGATGAGGGTGTAGTGCAATGGGTGCCAGATGGCCACATAACGGTCATAGGCCATGACAGCCAGCAGGAAGCAGTCAGCACCTCCCAGACCAATGAAGAAGAACATCTGTGCCCCACATGCCCCAAAGCTAATGGTCTTCCTGGTCTGCAGGGAGCTTGCCAACATTTGTGGGACAACAGCTGCTGTGTAGCTGAGCTCAACAACAGAGAGGGCTCCCAGGAAAAAGTACATGGGGGTGTGCAGGCGGGAGTCTCCCTGGATGGCTGCCAGGATGAGCAGGTTCCCTGTCACTATGACTGCATAGATGATGGTGATGCCCAGGAAAAACAAGGCCTGCAGCTCTGGGTGGCTGGGGAAGGCCAAGAACATGAGCTCCGTTATCACTGTGTGGTTCCACTGGGCCATCGCTCCCAACAGCGCCCTCATTTCTAGAAGGGAAGGGTGATGGCAAGGGAGAGTCAGAGGCTCCTGTGGATTGCCTGGGGTTGTAAGAAGTCAGGACAGACATGTCAGGAGCTGGCTCAGATCAAAAGCATGCCAGTTGAGCCTTGAGCCTGGATTATGCACAGCAAGGGTACGTTTCCAGCACGTCTTGTGTCTGAAGAAGCTCTGATTTTGGGTTCAAAATATGATTAGCCTTTTATTCTCTATGCAGCTTCATTGGCCACCAGCTGCTGTGTGGCATGGCAGAGTTGGCTAGGAGCATTCAAGCAGATGTATAAAACAGAAAAGCTAGAGATGGGAGATCTTGTGTTCACAACCAGGAGAATCTAAAACTGTGGTTCTAAACTTTTTTAGGCTCAAGGCACCCCTCCAAAACTTTTCAAAATTTATCAGCATCCCATTAAAAAAACAAAACAAAAAATATATATATACTGAATATCATAAAATAAATATTGTAATTTTTATTAATTAATATGTTGGTAACTGATTAGACATTATATTCACCCTACTGCACCATGTGCCTCCTACAGAGCCAGGTCAGGAAGCAGCTTTGGCAAGAGCAGAACAGTTCTGTCTGCCCCGTGTGCCTCTCGTTTGATGAGGCACGGTGGAGCTGAAATGAGAAGTGGCTACATGAGAAAGCTGCCCCTGTCTGCATTACATTATGTGGGCAGATGCACTGCTTCTGCTGCAGCTCTTCCTGGTTCAGCTCCAATGTGCCTGCTGTCAGCAGCATCCTGGAGATAAATGCTGCTTCATCAGATAGAACTGCCCCATGTACCTCCATTTTCAAGGGCATGTCAGATCCAAACTAGGAAGAGCTACAGTAGGAAGGGTGCACCTGCTTGCGTAATGCATGCCATGTCTTTTGCTGAAGCTGCTTCTTAAACTAGAGGTGTGTCGGGCAATTTCAGCCCATGGCAGTGGTGACCATGGCAGCAAAGCACCACTGGCAGATTCTTACTGCACCTCGAGATGCTGCATCACCCTGATTGAGAACCACCGATTTAAAAGACTTTCAGGGTCTGGAAGAAAGCAAGAATTGAAACACTTCAAATGTCTTTGAAATGTTTCAAATGCTTCAAGCTTTTGAAATGTTCCATGAGTGCTGAAGTGCTCTAAAATAATGTCACTTGAAATGAAGTACTATTTTGAAGTATTTCTTGTTACATATACATGGGGCTGGGGAACCTGTAAGTCCTCCAGAATCCCACAGTGCTCAGTTCTCACTATTCCCTCCACAGGGGAAGGAGGGAGGGAGAACAGGTTAACAGTCTGAAAAATGGTCCAGCCACTGGGTCCTGCTACCTGATCCTGGCCACTCTGGCACTTAGGTGTTTTTTATGCATAGCCCCTTCTGACATGTGTCCAAGCCCATTATACTTGGACACTTCTTAAACATCACTTCTATCTACATTATTCATTATTATACATCCTCAAGGGTTATAATCAGAATTGGGCAAGTTTTTCCATTCTGAGGAGTGGGAGGGAAAATAGTACTGGTATTTTGTACATTTTTCTCATTCTAAATCATAATTATAAAATGAACTCACAATTTTTTGCCAACCAAAAATATCTTTGGTTAGTCAAGCAAAGAAAGAAAAATTAGTTTCAATATTCCTCTTCATAATGCCTGTTTTTATTGGTTTACTCTAATTATTACATTCTAAACAAAAACATTCTGAACTGGGCAACCACAATTTTTTCTTCAATTATTGAAAAAATGTGACTTTAAAAATTTAAAAATTATTGAAAGAAAAAGATTGAGCATTAAGAAATTCATTGAAACAGCCCCATTCCTATGGAAGTTTTCAGTTTGGGAGAATTGACATTCCAAGGAATTTCCAACTAATCCTTCATATTAACCTTCCCCCTTCCTTTCCCATTTTACTAGGTGGTATCAAAGAACTGGATTTTTTTTGTAATACTTTTTAAATGTTTTACATCAACATGGTTCTTCAACTTTCTATTGGGAGAATCCGATGATTTATTTTAATAGGGGGCCATATGGAAAAACAAGCAGAAAGGAAGAAGAAAAGCTTAAAATAACTCAAAATTACTTACGACTTGAGGTACAATTCTAGGACAAAAAAAGACTTGTTATCTATGAAATCCAATGAACTGAAGCAAAAGGGAATCATATTGAGCCAAATAAGCAATGCACTGCAGTGTCTGAAGAAGTCAGGCATACTTAAAGTGGGGGTACAGTAAATGGTTGGGAGATGGATAGAGTGGGCTCTTCCTTTAAAGGAATTAATTCCTCTAAGTGTCCTGCTCTTATTCCTAAAATAAACTGTACTTTGGTTTCAGAAATGTGTTTGATCAGTGTATACATCGTGGCTGGGGCAAATCTCTCAACAGGAAGTTTCACAGATGCCAAACTGGCATGCCAGTTGGATAGGCACACTTGATTCATAGGATCAGGGTCTGGTTTGGGAGTGGCAACTGTGGATGACTGCCCTAGGAGCATGGGGAGGTATGGGGACCGATACCCTAGGCCCCCTAGTTCTTCAACTCTGACAGATGGGAGGCAGGCCCTGGTATGGAAAAGGGGTTTCCATTATGGAAAAAATGGAGAACCACTGATTTAGCACATCTAATGGTTTGCCCTTATAAGAGTCGTGAGTAGGCTAGCATTGTGTGTAGCCCATAGGACTGATTTTACGTAGAGAGGGGTGGCACACTGGCCTACTGGACACATGGTCCAGTGTAGCAGGAGTTAAGATATACAGCCTGTCAGATCACTGAGTCAAATAAATAGCTCCCTTTGAATAAGTTAATTACTCTGGCGTTTCTGGTTATGGAAGTTCAGAGGAGGATAAATCACATGCTTTGGGCTGTAGGACAATTGTCTACAAGAGATAGGAATACATTTGCAACATCCAACATTAATTGTAATGAGGTGCCTTAAAGGGTCATTTTCATTTTCTTTTGGAAAATCAGGCTTTGGCCACTGACACAAAATAGCATGTGACAGGACATTGGACTTGTCAGATTAATCATTTGATTTAGTACTATGACTCCTGTGTCCGTAAAATCCCATTCAGTGAGGAAATAGTCCACCTACACACACCTATTCTCTATACTGGGTCACATCTTCACTTGGTCTAAATCAGCATATCAGCTGGAACCAATGGGAGTTGAAGTTAATAGTATGCATGCAGCTTGTCATCTCAAATAAGGGGCTGCTTAACAAAGAGTAGAAGGTTCCATGATAAGCAGAATGAGGAACAGAGAGCGCCTATCACTAGACAGTATTTTTTACCCACAAAGGACCTTTAATTCCTTAAACCAACCCAGGCAATCACTACAGTCAAAGCACACCTCATTCTTCTCAAGTCTTACAATGAGATAATATAGACTTGGATTTCCCAGGGGTCTGTCCTGGATCTGGTATTAATATCTTTATTAATGACTTGGAGGATGCAATTTAAGTGCACAGTTATCAAGTTTGTAAATGACACAAAGTAAGGTAGAGTTGAAGACACCCTGGGAAGTAGAATTAGAATTCAGAATGATCTTGTTAAACTGGAAAAAGGGTTCACAATTAATTCAGTGGGATTCAATAAGGACAAGTGCAGAGTCCTGCACTTAAGACAAGAACAGTTGCAGACACAAATATAAACTGAGGAATGACTGACTAGACTGTGGTACTGCAAAAGAGAACCATCAGCTACTGTTTTCTGTGGCCCCAGAGGACAAGGAATAATGGTCTTAAACTGAAGCAGGAGATGTTTAGTTTGGATATTAGAAAGAACTTTCTCACATGTGAGAGTGGTTCAGCTCTGTACAAAATTGCCAAGAGAGACTGTGAAATCTTCTTCTTTGGAAGTTTAAGAACAGGTTACATGAACACTTGTCTATGACAGGATCATTCCTGTCCAAATCTTGAGCTGGTGATTGGACAGCTGACCTCCTGAAGTACCTTCCACCCATCTGTGATTTTATTGTTATGCTCCTCTATATAACAGAGAAGGCTACAAACAACAGAAGAACCACCCAAGCAACTAGTAAGTCATAATGAAGCCATGTTGGCTGAGAGGTTCCTCTGTTGCAAACATGGGAGCTAGGATAATGGTGGGTCTTGGAAACAGAAGAAGCCGATGTGAGTGTGGGAGAAGGCCACCTCTGTTTATCCGCCAAAACTCTGCTCTGTGACAATTTGGTTAGGATGGGCCCAGCAGAGGATACACACCTTAACCTATCTCTTTAGGTAACCTGAGCTGAACACGTTCCTGAGGGAGGGGGGAACCTGCTCCCTCTGCCTACGTGACTGGCATAACATACGTGGGTGAGGAGCTTGGGCTCCCTGGTGGGCTAGAGACTGCCAGTCTGACCAGCAACTAGTGATGCATTTCAAATTGGTTGGTTGACAGCCAACAGGTGCTGGGCTCCATTGGACCAGGTAAATGAGGTCATAAGGGCTATATAAGTTAAGGGCTGCCCAGGAGGAAGGGGCAGCAGCCATGAGGAAAACTCAGAGAGAGGGGAGATGGACCATCTGAAACTTGTTCTCTCTGTCTCTCTCTCTCTCTCTCTCTCTCTCTCTCAAAAAACTCATGGTCAATGAACTGCCTGCCTCCAGAGGGAATCTCCACCTGCCTCTGGATGATGCTTGTGAGTAAGCTACCTGAGATCTAACTAGATATCTAGCTTGCAGTAACTCAGATGCATGATCAAAGGCTACCCAGCCACCCTGTTTTCTCTATGGGATTTCTCTGATACTACTCAACTCTGTACCCTATTCCAACCCTATTCCCTGCAACCAATAAAGTTCTCCTTTGTACCTAGCGTGGGAGACTTATTGGGAGTGGGTCTCAATTATGCCTTGGGGTCCCCTTGGTTTGGCTGACTAAGGGAGACCATTACTTGTGCTTCCAACTGAGGGAAGCACCCCAAGTTCTTGAAGTGAGTCAAGTACCCACGAGGGCTACTAGACCTGTGTTTCCCAGGGGGCACAGAGCCAGAATCAAGCTCATCCCTGGGTAGTGGCAGCTTTACCCCCAGGCTAGTGGGTATGCTCCAGGAAGGGGGTCGGCCAGATGTGAGGTGCCCCCAGGGAGGCACTTGGAGTCTGGAAGGTGGTCAGGCACAGTGAGGTGGGTGGCTCAACACAGGAGCACCCCCTACTGGCCTGCCACAGTGAACATGTACCAAAGAGGAAGCAGACAGAATTTTCTGGGCACTGGGCTCACTGGAGAGGCAGATAGAGGGTTTCTCAGGAAGGAAAATACCTGCTGTTGGATTTTATTGTGTTCAGGGAAACAGGACTTGAAGGCATTTAGAAGCAAATTAGATTCCACCAAAATTTAAACCCGGTTCTAATTAGTGAATTATCAGAATGGAAACAACCCTCCCTGGATCGAATCAAATGCCTCCAGACCTAAGGTTGAGGAGGACCAGGTTAGAGTGCTTCTGGAGGGGCTGGACGTGTTCAAATCAGCAGGTCCAGATGCTCTCCACCCCAGAGTGTTGAGGGAGCTAGCAGGGGTTTTTCCAGGGCCCTTGGCATGGCTTTACGAGCGCTCATGGTACACGGGCCAGGTGCCAGATGATTGGAAGATAGCCAGTGTGGTCCCCATCTTTAAAAAAGGGAGGAGGGAGGACCCGAGCAACTATAGGCCCGTCAGTCTTACCTCAATCATGGGGAAACTCTTTGAGAAGATCATCAAGGAGCACATCTGTGATGGGCCGGCAACGGAGAGGATGCTTAAGGGCAACCACCACGGTTTCATTAAGGGCAGGTCATGTAAAATCAACCTGATTGCCTTGTACGATCAGGTCACAAGAGCATTGGATACAGGTGTCGCCGTGGATGTAGTCTTTCTGGTTTTCAGCAAGGCCTTTGACACTGTCTCCCACCCCATCCTCATTAAAAAACTAGGTGACTGTGGCATTGAATCCTACACGGTCAGATGGATTGCGAATTGGCTGAAGGGTCGTACTCAGAGGGTGGTGGTGGATGGGTCATATTCAACCTGAGGGGAAGTGGGCAGTGGAGTCCCCCAGGGCTCGGTCCTTGGGCCCGCACTGTTCAATTTCTTTATCAGCGATTTGGACAACAGGGTGAAAAGCAACCTGTTCAGATTTGCTGATGATACCAAAATATGCGGAGAGGTGGGCACGTTAGCAGGGAGGGAGAGACTGCAGAAAGACCTGGACAGGTTGCAGGGTTGGGCTAACAAAAACAGGATGCGTTTCAATACTGACAAGTGCAGGGTGCTGCACTTGGGCAGTAGTAACCAGCAGCACACTTATAAGATGGGAAACTCCCTTCTTGAGAGCACAGAGGC
>NW_005842630.1:642961-643218 GCF_000455745.1 Alligator sinensis | reverse complement strand
TGGTCATTTGAGCCCAGTTTTCTTCCTGCCCAGGCAGGGGGTCGGACCTGAAGATCTACAAGGTCCCTTCCGACCCCATTTCTATGATTCTATGAAATATTACTTGTCTGGGCTTAAAGAACAGTAAGCTTTTATTATTCTGGTTACTGTGGCTTCCAACCAGATTTCATAGATTTCATAGACATCAGGGCTGGAAGGGACCTTGGAAGATCATTGAGTCCAGCCCCCCACCCAAAGGGCAGGAAGTCAGCTGGGGT
>NW_005842630.1:638523-641255 GCF_000455745.1 Alligator sinensis | reverse complement strand
GCAGGGGTCCAATGTTGCCCCTGCTTTTCCTCCGGCTCCCCACATATCTGAAAAAGGACTTCTTATTGTCCTTGATGACAGCAGCCGCCTTGGAGAACCAGTGAATGATGGATATAAAGTGTACTCAACCCTGTGGCTGTGGCAGAAAGCTCCACCCGATGTAAACTCCAAGTTATCTATTTGTCTGTCTATGATTGATATCTAGCTACCCCTCACAATGCCTGTCACTGAATGCTTTTGAAGAAGACTCAACACCTTAATGCCTTCTCTCTTTGGGTTTTGCCAAGGGAACTGCTGAGACAGATGTGAAGAGGATGGTGGGTGAGGGGGGTAGATTCTGTTATCTGGGCACTGACTGACCCCATCATCCCACCTCTTGGGCTCCTTACTGTCATTAAAGTATCTCTCCTTGCAGCATCCTTGGGAGGCAGGCAGAGCTAGGAGCCCCACTGCATAGACTGGCACTAAGGCACAGAAACGCAAGGTCACGGGGGGGCGGGGAGCAGTCTGTGGAAGAGCAGGGGATTGAATTGGGGGTCTTCCACACCCTGGCCAATCCCCAGCCAGAAGCCTCCCTGCTCTCATACTGGAAAGTGCAGCACTAGGGAAGTTATGGAAATAATCCTTCTCTAATCCCAGAGAACATAGGAGCAAAATCTGGCCTGGGGAGTATTCCTTTGCTCAGGGACTGGGTGGAAGCATTGGCTATCCCAGCAAAAGCCCCTGCTGAATCTGTCCTTTCCCTCCTTTCTGGGCTTGTTTCAGGTCCTAGTGATGAGAGTCAAAGAGCAGAAGAGACACTATAAGCAAAGAAAAGGCAGTCCTTACCTGGTCTGCTGCACTGAGCTCTTGAGTCTCAACCACACTGCATGGAGCAGGGCTAGATGATGGGGATACTGGAAGTGGTGCTGAGGCAAGATCCAACACTCAGCGACAGAGATCTAGGGCGAGAGCACAACTGGGGAGGGGTATTTACCAGGGCTTCCTGGACTGGGTAGGCAGATCCTCCCCAGCCTAAGCAGGGATTGCTTTGGGAGGTTGGGGGTGGGAAAGAAAGAAGGGTGGGTGGGAGCACGTTCAGTCCCAGCCCAACAGGGACAGACTGAAGGGAGCTGATTCCTTCCCTCTGCATGCAGGTTGGTGTTACAACAGCTAATTGGCCCCTTACTCTGGGGACCCAGACCCTAGGTACAGCGAATACCTAAAACACTGGGGTTCTGTTTAACTCTTTCATTGCTGAAGAAGCTACAACACCACCTCCTCCTCTAATCTCCTGCTCATCCTCATGTGACAGGAATAGCAACAAAGATACTACTACAGCCAGTGATAAACAGCCAAAAATAATGGTGATAAGTCACTTGACTCACATCACAGACCATGGTGAATTAAAGTCAAGGTTCCAAATAGGCCTTCTCTTCCCAGCACTGAAGATTTGCTTATCTGCTATGAAGGAAAGACTTGAAAGACTGTATGTAAGAGTGCCACCTCCTGAGTCCTACTGAAAAGCAATAGTAGTGTATCATATTATTATAGAGCACTGCTTAATTCTCATCTTAGAAGCACTGACAAATTAAGGGCAAGGCTATAAAGACTTGGTGGTAAGCATGTCTTAAACTCTATTCCCCCTTACTTGCTGTCTTTTTGGCTCCATGGCCATTCCTTTCTGCATGGTGGGCCAGCTAGTGCAGATAGTTAAGATACTCTCCTGAAAAGTAAGTGATTGCCTCAGGTTAAGGAGGGAACTGCTTCAAGGTGTCATGCTTCCTAGGTGAGGGCTCCAATCTGCCATTGTTTAAAAAGACATGTTCTTGAGTGAGAGTGGCCATGAGTGCTGAATTTAATGCCATCAGTTGGTGAGCTCCATACCATAACATACTTTCTGGATCTGGAGTCTATGAGGATGTAGGCATTGTTTAGCCTTGTTTGTGAATCCCAAACATTAGTATGGGTCCAGGGACATAAATGCTTGGTTCAGAAAAGATGGTGGCACCTCTGAACAAACACAGTAGCTGGACAACAGGGGCCAGATTTTAATTGTACTTATCAGGTCTTAAGATGCTAAAGTGCAATTCTATTCCGCCATGCTTGAGTCCCTAGCAAGACAGTTAAGACATGCACAGCTTTTGCATTCATTTTTCTGTGACTCAGTCTTAAGGGTTAGAGGATGGAACATTACAAAAATATCATTGATGCATTATGTATTTTCAGGACCTGAGCAGCACTTAAACATGTAGGCACTTAAATCCATTTAGATGCCCAACAGGTTAAATAGAATTGCCACTGTATAGCTAGATGGCTACATGATGCATACAACCACGACTTGGGTCACACTGACCACTGTGTCAGCAAAATACAACACCATGTCTGCAGATATGATGGTTATAGCTATCTGCATGTAGACCAATCATGAGTTGCAAGCATTAGTGTGACAAAGTTAAGACAGGGAAATGTACTAAATGAGGTTGTAAACAACAGAAGTGGGAAAGAACTGCAGAAGTACAAACAGAACATGGAACTATAATATATTATAGTTCCTGTAGTGGGTTTGGTGTTAACTAGCTTCACACTTATTTGTTTGATGTCCTTTGCAGGCTCACAGCCTGTTTATGTCCATACTCCCTTGGAACAAGCTCCCTCCTGGGAGAGGTCAACATAAATAACCCAATCTGTACACCAAACAGTTGTACTACATGGGGTCTTCTCCCAGACCTAAAGAAAGATCTCAGGAGTGG
>NW_005842630.1:611855-638492 GCF_000455745.1 Alligator sinensis | reverse complement strand
GTTTTTTTCAACCACAGGAATGGCTCTCTTAACAGTCTCTTTGCTACACTCACGGCCCTTTGGGAGAGAGGCAGTCCTGGTGTGGCCCTTAGGCTCCTCCAGGAGCCGACCCACCAGCTCTCTCCTACTTCACACTCTGCTCTTATTTACACCTCACAGTTCTGTTGTTCCCTATTTGACTTGGGCTTTATTCCCTCACAGCCTTTTTAGCTGCCTGGCTGCCACCTAATTATCCCCTGCAGCTGGCCAAGTCCTCTTAGCCAGCCTACATTCAGTTGTTGACCTGCTGAAGCCCTTGAAAGAATACAGCTTGATACCAAGCCCCTGAAGTCATGCAGCTTTTTATAGCTCCATTTTCTCTTTGTTCCCCATGCAGTACTTTTCCACTTCTTTAGTCTCCAGCCTCACTTAGTACTTTTCCCTGTTTTCACTTTATGTGGAAAGACAAAATATGAAGACAAAACACCAGCTGGATTTGCTGCCAAGATGATAACTCCGCACACGTGAGTCTTGGAGCATCCTCGGAGTCTGCTCAACTCTCAAGGACCTGCTTTGGCACCAAAATCATAACTGTGATTTACTTTTTAATAGATTGGTGTTGCTTATGTATTCAATATGTTCCGTACCCTGATCAGACTGTCTGTGCTTGTATCATGAATTTCGTTCACCCACTATTTAAAATAACGTTTAAGCGACAACAGAAGCAGCAATACAGTTCCCAAGCTTGAGCAATTGGAGGTTACTGACCAGCCTCCCATATCAAAGCAAGCTTCCCCCTTGCTGCAGCTGTCAGACAGAAAGCTCCCTGGAAGTGCTTTTTGGTCTTTAAGGTTTCAAAGTTTTAAAAAGCCAGTGTCCTGTAAGACCAGGCCAAGTGTGTCACAGTAGACAGGAAAGGCTTTCTTTGGTTGAATGACAGGACAGCATAGCACTATGTGGTATGGAGAGGTCAAAGGGGTTGGTGCGCCACACCATGCTGCTTTCTTAGGAGGAGTTCCGGCCACATCCTGCAAAACTCAGGGGGACTTCTTCCTGCTCTTGTATCCTTGAGTCTTCTTGCATGAATGTGCCCCAGATCTCCCTTCCATACTGGAGAAATGGTAATGGGAACTTATAACAGAGAAGGGCACTGTAGGGGCGTGAAAGGATAGATTGAAAGACCTAGTCAGGCAAAGTTGAGGCTGTTCTTGTGGAAGGAAAAATTGGGGTCTCCTCACAGAATGGACTGAGGCTGTGAAATGAACATTTGGGCATAAGATGGAAGGGCCAATGATTGGAGGGTCATAGCAGCTTTCTGGGACATGAAAATCTGGCCTTGGAGGGCTCACTTGGGCCTGGCCATGGTGAGGCAAAACAAAGCACAACTTGGATGTTCCTGATCTACTGGTTGAAGATGGCTTTGAAAGACTGCCATGTTTCTCTCTTCCCACAGAGGTTCTCCATGAGTCTACCTCACCAGAGCTTCCCTGGTGGTCTCAGAGTTTGGCTATGCCTGGCTTAGGATATCTTCTTCCCAACCAAGTCAGCACAGAGATTCTTGCGACACCCCATGCAGGCAGGCCAGCCCCCTCCAGCCACTGCTCTCCTTTCCAACATTACACCAAGGGCTGCCAAACACTTTCTCCTTGCTCTTCCTTCTCAGCCTCAGTCTTGCTATTTGCTGATCCTCATTCTCAGTTTGGCCTTGGGAACTGAGAAATAGCAGTAAGAGGAGCCCTAAGCATAGGCATTGACCCTAAAAGTTGAAGAAATACCACTAATTAAGGCATGTGTGTTAAATGTATTCAGCTTGATCATAAGTTATATATTCCCCAAGATTTTTCCATACTATCCTAGGGGACTCTTCACATTTTGTTCAGGCTCCAGGAGGGATGTTAAATGCATCTGTCCTGTGGCTCAGACTGGAATACTTGTCTGCTTTTCACCCCTCCACACTTAAGGTGCCTTTTATGACCTTGAGTTATGGGATCCCCCTGGACAAGGTGTCTCTCACATGAACTGCCATAAGACTTGCCCTAATTTTGTGGAGTAAGTGCAAGGGATAGAGAGTTGGCGGCCACAAATGGGTCCTAACCCTGATTCTTCTGAAAAATTCTAAACCATGTCCTTAAGAATATAATTTTTTTATCGTCCAAGAGATGAGTTGGCTGCAACTGGGAAGGCCCATCCACTGATGCTTGGAGACAGGCTCTTCCTACAGGGAGAGCAAGTGAAGCAAGGGATGGTTAGCTGGTTCTTCCTACTGTTTGCACCATCTGAGCTGTCCTGTCCTGTCCTGATGGCTGATGCATCTCCTGCTGGTAGTTCTGGACACAGGGAAAGATGCCTTAGGATCTTCATGGCTTTCCTAAGGCTACTTATGGGATGCAGCTTGGACTAGAGGCTCCTTCTGGTCATTGTTACCATCTAGTAGACTAGGTCCATCCCCAAGTCTGTAGTAATGCAGGGCTCAGTCAAGTTGTCCCCAGTGAGAATACTCCTCTTGGTGAGGGCATACTACCTGGCATCCAATGCCAAGATGATATCCCAAGTGCTCTTGTACTGCACCTTCAGGATCTTCATCTTCACCTGGCACTGATGCCAGGCTTATTTGTGGATATGAACTGTCATCTCCATGGTCATTCATTCATAAATGGCCTGTTTCTGATGTCTCTCCCACAGGATTGCTGAGTACTCTCCTTGCTCCAAGTGGAGAGGAGCTCCAAGACCTCAGCTTGCCTCTAGCTGGCAGACTGTTTCCTGGACAGGGTAGGCATGGCATTTCCCCTTTGTTTCTTGTGATGGTTCTTTGCTTCAGCCAAGCTGCATGGGCAGGCCAACTGTAGCTAGTAATCAGCCTGGCTCCCTTTTAAGTTTGTCCTGCAGTTTCTGTTTCAGCAGGCCATATAATCCAGCCCAGAAGTTTTGGGGTGCATGCATGCTGGCCCCCCCACACACTACCTCTCGGTGGGAGCAAAGATCAACGCTATACCACTTCTTCAGTAGCAACAGAACCCCTTGCAATGCAGCAGGACCCACACTCTTGAGCAGCTCCCTATTGTGCAGTGAACCCAAGGAGTGGCTCCTAGGACTCTGGTGGAGGCCCTTCTCTCCAGGACCATTGCTGAAGGGCAGGTACAGGGGTGCAGGCTGGAACTACCCGCTGGGGAGCCCCAAGTCCCAGATTGTCTGGGTATGGATGAAGCCTCCCCCAAGAGGGTGCCACCTATAGACTTTGCTTTGTAGTTAAAAGTGTTTTAAAATTATTTTTAGTGTTTTCTTTTGTTTTTTTTGTTTTTTATTATCTGTAATAAATTTGTTTTTTTGTGTTTACACTGCTTGCAAAGAAGGGGTTTTGTTTATATGGGACACCCCAGAAAACGTAGTGTTCCCAGATTTCTGGGTGGGGGCTTGAGTCATGTGTATAATTTTGGGGGTACCCCGAAATGTGAACCCAGCCCTTCTTGCTGCAGATCAAGGAGAAATACCATGATCATCAGGCTGAAGTCACTTTGAATGGAGTTGTGTAGTTAAGGGTGGAGACTTGTCCAATGCACTGTGGGCAGTACCCCCTATGAGAGTCTACGATAGCCTCTCAATGGGAGGATTTCGGCTATGCACTTTATTTTTATGGAAATGAGAGATTTCTCCCTAGCTTGCTCCTTTGGCCTTTTGGCTAAGGACAAGTGAGACTCAGGGGCATCTAAACTCCAAGGCCTCTGGGCTTGGGGCCTGCAAGTAGAATGCCTGCCATGGATTTGGGAGTATCTGAAGCCCCAGGCTGAAGAGTCTTGGCGGGGGAGAATACTTGCCAGTGTTGCACCACACAGGCTTGAATGATTGGGCTCCACTCAGTCGATAGAATTTGGAACCAATTTGGCTAATTTGGTGTGATACAATTGTTTTTTTAAAGGTTAAGTACTAGTCATGTACAAATTCCTCTAGCGGGTTTCAGGCTGTTACCTACATGCTTCTAAAAATGTGAAATCCTTGGAGTACTAATAAGTCAAGTAAAAGCTTGTACCTGCTAGATTCCAAAAGAGCTATAAACCTTAAGGCTATCCAAGGTCTAAAAGAGTTAGGTTGCTTCAGCCTTCCCCCTCATCTACCTGACCCCATAGTGACAGCAATAAAGGAGCAGTACCCCCCAGCAGTGGTGAGGCAGGGGAAAGTTTAGGCTAATAACTACACTGGCAAAAGGCTCCATAAATGGTGGGGGGAAATATTATTTGGGGGGGCAATACCAATAATGGTAGATGCCAGGAAGGGTAATGAACAGGGGATAAATCACACTAAATGTACCTGGTTCAGTTTTCTTCCTTTAAAACATCCACTCTTGCCACTGTCAGAGACTGACTACTGGGTTAGATGGACCATGGGTCTGATGCAGTATGGCACTTCTTATGTTATAATATTTTTATGACCCTTAAATCCATATTTTCAATGGAGGGGTAGCATTTTGCTGCACCTGTGTATGCATATGTGAGCAAATGCGCTTATTTGCATGCTGTGGCTACACTGAGCATTTAAAAAAGAAGTGAATCTAGTTAGAGTCTGGGTTCTGGCACTGGGCATGAAGCTGTAGAGAGGTGGATTAGGGGGACAGGTAGTGAACTGGGAAACTAAGGAAGCTCTGGGGGAGCTATGCAGATCATCTTTCCCTTATCTCTGTTTTTTTCAACCACAGGAATGGCTCTCTTAACAGTCTCTTTGCTACACTCACGGCCCTTTGGGAGAGAGGCAGTCCTGGTGTGGCCCTTAGGCTCCTCCAGGAGCCGACCCACCAGCTCTCTCCTACTTCACACTCTGCTCTTATTTACACCTCACAGTTCTGTTGTTCCCTATTTGACTTGGGCTTTATTCCCTCACAGCCTTTTTAGCTGCCTGGCTGCCACCTAATTATCCCCTGCAGCTGGCCAAGTCCTCTTAGCCAGCCTACATTCAGTTGTTGACCTGCTGAAGCCCTTGAAAGAATACAGCTTGATACCAAGCCCCTGAAGTCATGCAGCTTTTTATAGCTCCATTTTCTCTTTGTTCCCCATGCAGTACTTTTCCACTTCTTTAGTCTCCAGCCTCACTTAGTACTTTTCCCTGTTTTCACTTTATGTGGAAAGACAAAATATGAAGACAAAACACCAGCTGGATTTGCTGCCAAGATGATAACTCCGCACACGTGAGTCTTGGAGCATCCTCGGAGTCTGCTCAACTCTCAAGGACCTGCTTTGGCACCAAAATCATAACTGTGATTTACTTTTTAATAGATTGGTGTTGCTTATGTATTCAATATGTTCCGTACCCTGATCAGACTGTCTGTGCTTGTATCATGAATTTCGTTCACCCACTATTTAAAATAACGTTTAAGCGACAACAGAAGCAGCAATACAGTTCCCAAGCTTGAGCAATTGGAGGTTACTGACCAGCCTCCCATATCAAAGCAAGCTTCCCCCTTGCTGCAGCTGTCAGACAGAAAGCTCCCTGGAAGTGCTTTTTGGTCTTTAAGGTTTCAAAGTTTTAAAAAGCCAGTGTCCTGTAAGACCAGGCCAAGTGTGTCACAGTAGACAGGAAAGGCTTTCTTTGGTTGAATGACAGGACAGCATAGCACTATGTGGTATGGAGAGGTCAAAGGGGTTGGTGCGCCACACCATGCTGCTTTCTTAGGAGGAGTTCCGGCCACATCCTGCAAAACTCAGGGGGACTTCTTCCTGCTCTTGTATCCTTGAGTCTTCTTGCATGAATGTGCCCCAGATCTCCCTTCCATACTGGAGAAATGGTAATGGGAACTTATAACAGAGAAGGGCACTGTAGGGGCGTGAAAGGATAGATTGAAAGACCTAGTCAGGCAAAGTTGAGGCTGTTCTTGTGGAAGGAAAAATTGGGGTCTCCTCACAGAATGGACTGAGGCTGTGAAATGAACATTTGGGCATAAGATGGAAGGGCCAATGATTGGAGGGTCATAGCAGCTTTCTGGGACATGAAAATCTGGCCTTGGAGGGCTCACTTGGGCCTGGCCATGGTGAGGCAAAACAAAGCACAACTTGGATGTTCCTGATCTACTGGTTGAAGATGGCTTTGAAAGACTGCCATGTTTCTCTCTTCCCACAGAGGTTCTCCATGAGTCTACCTCACCAGAGCTTCCCTGGTGGTCTCAGAGTTTGGCTATGCCTGGCTTAGGATATCTTCTTCCCAACCAAGTCAGCACAGAGATTCTTGCGACACCCCATGCAGGCAGGCCAGCCCCCTCCAGCCACTGCTCTCCTTTCCAACATTACACCAAGGGCTGCCAAACACTTTCTCCTTGCTCTTCCTTCTCAGCCTCAGTCTTGCTATTTGCTGATCCTCATTCTCAGTTTGGCCTTGGGAACTGAGAAATAGCAGTAAGAGGAGCCCTAAGCATAGGCATTGACCCTAAAAGTTGAAGAAATACCACTAATTAAGGCATGTGTGTTAAATGTATTCAGCTTGATCATAAGTTATATATTCCCCAAGATTTTTCCATACTATCCTAGGGGACTCTTCACATTTTGTTCAGGCTCCAGGAGGGATGTTAAATGCATCTGTCCTGTGGCTCAGACTGGAATACTTGTCTGCTTTTCACCCCTCCACACTTAAGGTGCCTTTTATGACCTTGAGTTATGGGATCCCCCTGGACAAGGTGTCTCTCACATGAACTGCCATAAGACTTGCCCTAATTTTGTGGAGTAAGTGCAAGGGATAGAGAGTTGGCGGCCACAAATGGGTCCTAACCCTGATTCTTCTGAAAAATTCTAAACCATGTCCTTAAGAATATAATTTTTTTATCGTCCAAGAGATGAGTTGGCTGCAACTGGGAAGGCCCATCCACTGATGCTTGGAGACAGGCTCTTCCTACAGGGAGAGCAAGTGAAGCAAGGGATGGTTAGCTGGTTCTTCCTACTGTTTGCACCATCTGAGCTGTCCTGTCCTGTCCTGATGGCTGATGCATCTCCTGCTGGTAGTTCTGGACACAGGGAAAGATGCCTTAGGATCTTCATGGCTTTCCTAAGGCTACTTATGGGATGCAGCTTGGACTAGAGGCTCCTTCTGGTCATTGTTACCATCTAGTAGACTAGGTCCATCCCCAAGTCTGTAGTAATGCAGGGCTCAGTCAAGTTGTCCCCAGTGAGAATACTCCTCTTGGTGAGGGCATACTACCTGGCATCCAATGCCAAGATGATATCCCAAGTGCTCTTGTACTGCACCTTCAGGATCTTCATCTTCACCTGGCACTGATGCCAGGCTTATTTGTGGATATGAACTGTCATCTCCATGGTCATTCATTCATAAATGGCCTGTTTCTGATGTCTCTCCCACAGGATTGCTGAGTACTCTCCTTGCTCCAAGTGGAGAGGAGCTCCAAGACCTCAGCTTGCCTCTAGCTGGCAGACTGTTTCCTGGACAGGGTAGGCATGGCATTTCCCCTTTGTTTCTTGTGATGGTTCTTTGCTTCAGCCAAGCTGCATGGGCAGGCCAACTGTAGCTAGTAATCAGCCTGGCTCCCTTTTAAGTTTGTCCTGCAGTTTCTGTTTCAGCAGGCCATATAATCCAGCCCAGAAGTTTTGGGGTGCATGCATGCTGGCCCCCCCACACACTACCTCTCGGTGGGAGCAAAGATCAACGCTATACCACTTCTTCAGTAGCAACAGAACCCCTTGCAATGCAGCAGGACCCACACTCTTGAGCAGCTCCCTATTGTGCAGTGAACCCAAGGAGTGGCTCCTAGGACTCTGGTGGAGGCCCTTCTCTCCAGGACCATTGCTGAAGGGCAGGTACAGGGGTGCAGGCTGGAACTACCCGCTGGGGAGCCCCAAGTCCCAGATTGTCTGGGTATGGATGAAGCCTCCCCCAAGAGGGTGCCACCTATAGACTTTGCTTTGTAGTTAAAAGTGTTTTAAAATTATTTTTAGTGTTTTCTTTTGTTTTTTTTGTTTTTTATTATCTGTAATAAATTTGTTTTTTTGTGTTTACACTGCTTGCAAAGAAGGGGTTTTGTTTATATGGGACACCCCAGAAAACGTAGTGTTCCCAGATTTCTGGGTGGGGGCTTGAGTCATGTGTATAATTTTGGGGGTACCCCGAAATGTGAACCCAGCCCTTCTTGCTGCAGATCAAGGAGAAATACCATGATCATCAGGCTGAAGTCACTTTGAATGGAGTTGTGTAGTTAAGGGTGGAGACTTGTCCAATGCACTGTGGGCAGTACCCCCTATGAGAGTCTACGATAGCCTCTCAATGGGAGGATTTCGGCTATGCACTTTATTTTTATGGAAATGAGAGATTTCTCCCTAGCTTGCTCCTTTGGCCTTTTGGCTAAGGACAAGTGAGACTCAGGGGCATCTAAACTCCAAGGCCTCTGGGCTTGGGGCCTGCAAGTAGAATGCCTGCCATGGATTTGGGAGTATCTGAAGCCCCAGGCTGAAGAGTCTTGGCGGGGGAGAATACTTGCCAGTGTTGCACCACACAGGCTTGAATGATTGGGCTCCACTCAGTCGATAGAATTTGGAACCAATTTGGCTAATTTGGTGTGATACAATTGTTTTTTTAAAGGTTAAGTACTAGTCATGTACAAATTCCTCTAGCGGGTTTCAGGCTGTTACCTACATGCTTCTAAAAATGTGAAATCCTTGGAGTACTAATAAGTCAAGTAAAAGCTTGTACCTGCTAGATTCCAAAAGAGCTATAAACCTTAAGGCTATCCAAGGTCTAAAAGAGTTAGGTTGCTTCAGCCTTCCCCCTCATCTACCTGACCCCATAGTGACAGCAATAAAGGAGCAGTACCCCCCAGCAGTGGTGAGGCAGGGGAAAGTTTAGGCTAATAACTACACTGGCAAAAGGCTCCATAAATGGTGGGGGGAAATATTATTTGGGGGGGCAATACCAATAATGGTAGATGCCAGGAAGGGTAATGAACAGGGGATAAATCACACTAAATGTACCTGGTTCAGTTTTCTTCCTTTAAAACATCCACTCTTGCCACTGTCAGAGACTGACTACTGGGTTAGATGGACCATGGGTCTGATGCAGTATGGCACTTCTTATGTTATAATATTTTTATGACCCTTAAATCCATATTTTCAATGGAGGGGTAGCATTTTGCTGCACCTGTGTATGCATATGTGAGCAAATGCGCTTATTTGCATGCTGTGGCTACACTGAGCATTTAAAAAAGAAGTGAATCTAGTTAGAGTCTGGGTTCTGGCACTGGGCATGAAGCTGTAGAGAGGTGGATTAGGGGGACAGGTAGTGAACTGGGAAACTAAGGAAGCTCTGGGGGAGCTATGCAGATCACTGAGGTGAATGCATTTGCCTCCCACGTGACACTGAGCATCATACAGACAACCTAATGCCACATGGTTCCCACAGTATGGGCCATTGGGGGATGTGGAGAAGGAGGGGCCATAAGTGAAGTGCCAGAAGCTGCAAGTGATGTTTGGGGAGCTGTAGAGGTCCTGGGAGGTCATGGGAGGGGGCTGTGAAGTAGGCATCTGTAGATTATGTATGAAAGTGGGGGAAGAGGTGCATGTGGCGCTTTGTGTGGGGTCTGAGGAGGGTATGGGGGGCAGTGGGTGAAGAGAGGGTGATTGAAGGGCGCAACACAGGGTTGTGGGTGTGGAATGTGCATGAGGCGGCTAAAGAGCCATTAGGGTGTAGGGTGCTGGGTGTCAGTGAAGATTGGAGTATGGAGTGTGCATACAGCCAAAATGCCAACTGGACTAGACCCAGTGGGTCTCCTAAGTGTTGCTGGGCTGGGCCTTGTTGGCCATGATCTGAGGGAATCCTGACTCATTGATCTAACATCAGGGAGGGGTATGCCCGGGTACAGGCCAATGCAGGCCAGGGGTTCTTATCAGAACTGCAACCAAGACCTCGAACACGGGGGCCCAAGAGGTGTGGGGTGCATCTTGGGAACTGGGTACCTTCCCAAACACATAAAACAGTCTTCTTCATGCTTGTGAAAAACCTCCCACACTAAACAGTCCTCTCCTTCCAACACTCAAATCTGAACTCCTCCCTCACCACATAGCTATCCTATCTCAACAGCAGGGTCGCAAACCCAAGAATATTTTTTACTGACAATTTGCAAACTTTTACTGACAACCAAACTTTCCTCTACTCACTCTGATATCTGCAACTGCACCCCACACTATGGTGCACCTTCCAGCCCATCCCCCAGTCTTATCCCCCACCAGCCCCACTACCCATGTCTTGGCTGGCCCTGAAGCTCCGTCCTGGCCCCACCACCCTCTCTCCATCCTGCCTGGAGCCATGCAGGCCTGCCTACCTGTGATACAGGCCTGTAACATGCAAGTGATGGGATGTAGCAGCAGCAGCAGCAGCAGCATGGCTGAGGGGAGAGGGGGCTACAGAGCCTCCTGTGAGCCACAAAGCCCTGAGCTCAGCTGTGCTCCTGCTCAGATACCAGGTGACATTGCTCTGCTCTGTCTGTAAGCATCCAGTTTTGTTCAGAGGAAGGAGCTTCAAGCAAGCTCATTGTTGCTTAGTTTGTTTTAATGGACTTTACAGGCTTTACAAACAACCATTTTTAGTTTTTTTACGGACTGTAAATTTATAGACAGATGGAAACCTTGCCCAACAGCCACACTACACATTAATTTCACACAGCTCCTGCAGCATTCACAATATACCCTACTGTACCTACCACACAGTCTTCCCCTTGCAATAGACACTTCTTTTGACACCAAACACACACTGAGCTCTCCCTTCCCCACACTCATCCAATACATCCTTGTCCCACTGTACAGCCATCAGACCTCAGCCACCATCAAGGATGCAGCACACTCCCATCACATTCTCCCCACAACATGCATACCACACAGACCCCCTCCATCACTAAGCACACAACACACAGCCCTTCTGCAATACTTCCACTACTCCCATTGTGAGGGTCCTGCAGTCAAAGAATAGCTTCACACCCTGATCCAGCCAATCCATGCCCACCCTCTCCACCACTCCTGGGGTGGACACTGCCATTGTTATTTCTTCAATCATGCCCAACTCCTGCTGGTTCCCCAAAGGACATAATTACAAAGACATGACACCAACACTAAGCCTGAATCTCCAACCCATCCAACCCCACTAGGCAGAAATGCACCTGAAGTTGGTAAATCAGGACATAGACATTACGAAGTTTGCTTTTCAATGTCACTGAGTGATTCCCTGTTGCATCAAGTCTGGGAAAGACATGATAGATCTTATCAGCTAGGCTGGAAGTCTGTGCACATCTGTTCTTAGTGATTTGCAAATGACATGGGGTTTTTTCACACCACAGCACCATACAAAGTTTGTAGGCAGGAGTTACACAGGTTCCCAGTCATTGCATCTCCCCTCCCTTCGTGAGCCATGGGTTTGTGGCAGAGAGACAAGAGCATCAGTGTACAGACAAGAGCCCAGTCTACATAGCACTTCTGGACCCCATGAAGCCTTCAGAGAGAAAGGCCAGGGTGGACACTAAACCACGGCCTCACTCATAAAGGGGTTGAGGAGACAGGATGGGAAGGGATGATTTCATAAGGAGGCAAGGGGAGCCTGTCAATCATGACCACACTTTCCTTTGTAGTGTGTGTGTGTGTGTGTGCATGGTCCAGAGAACAGGAAGAGGGTGGAGAGGGTGTGCAGCAAGGATATTTCCAGAGACAAACAGGCTAGTCTTGGCCTGCTTGCCAGTCCCTGCAACCCAGTCTTTCAGTGAGGATGGGAAGTAATGGTGCGCCTGACTGCTCTTCGCAGAGCACCCTTGATGTCCTTGTTCCTCAGGCTGTAGATCAGTGGGTTGAGCATGGGGGTGGCAAAGGTGTATATCAGAGCAAGCTGACGATCCTCATCTTCTGAGGACTTGGACTTAGGGCAGAGGTAGACCAGGCTGCAGCAGCCATACTGCAGCAGCACCACTGTCAGGTGGGAGGTACAGGTGGAGAAGGCCTGGCGACGTCCTTGGGCTGAGCGGATGCGCAAGATGGCAGTCCCAATGAAAGCATAGGAGAGGCAGATCAGGAGGAAGGGGACAGTCAGGATGGTAACACTCACTGTGAACAGGACAGTCTGGTGGATATGTATGTCAGCACAGGCCAGGCCCAACATGGGTGGCACATCACACAGGAAGTGGTTGATCTGGCGCCGGCAGAAGGGCATGGCAAAGATCAATGCTGTCAGCTCCAGTGAGAGCAGGAAGGCCAGTGACAGTGCAGCAACCACCAGGCGCAGACAGAGCTTCTGTGTCATGATGAGCAGGTAGCTCAGTGGTTGGCAGATGGCTACATATCGATCATATGCCATGATGGCCAGCAGGAAACAATCTGTGCCACCAAGTCCAAGGAACAGAAACATCTGGGTCCCACAACCAGCCAAGGAGATGGTGGTACAGGGATCTAGGATACTGGCCAGCATTTGGGGCACCACTGTGGTGGTGTAGCAGACCTCCAGCAAGGCCAGGTTCCCCAGGAAGAAATACATGGGGGACTGGAGTGCACGGTCAGTGTGGACCACCCACACAATGGAGGTGTTGCCTACAACAATGGCAATGTAGAGCAGGAAGAAGAGCACAAAAAGGAGCCACCGTGTGGTGGGCACGGAGGAGAAAGGTTGGAAGACAAACTCAGTGGTGATGGTCTGGTTGCTGTCCACGTGCATCTCCCTGCTGAAACACCAAAGAACCAAGAATTACATTGGGGATGTGCATCTCACCAGGTGCATTTTGTCACAGGTGGCAGAAATGCATAGTAGCCCAGCACATTATGTATCTCCCTATTGGGAGCTGGGAGACCTAGGCTCTTGCTTCAGTTCTGCCATTATATCCCTCAGGGTATTGGCTGGTTTTAAGCTTTTATAGGTAAGAGTTTCAAAAGCTGGTGGTGGTGTTAGGTGTCTAGAGGGAGACATCTTAAATGGGCCTGATTCTTGGAGAGTAGGTTCTTGGCATCTCTTAAACTTAGTCCTCTTTCAAGTTCCCAAGCTAGGCACCCAACTTTATTAGTCCCTTGTGAATGTTTGGGATTGTCAGTTCTGACCTGACCTGACCTCCTTTCACCTGGGTTTGCTATTCCACACACCAGTAAGGGCCACCAAGCAAGCTAAACTCAAAGCCTCAACAGTTATCCAGGTGCAATATTTCAACTTCCAATGCACAAGGACCTTAAGGCATTTCTTCCGCCTGGGGACATCCTGACATAGCTCCAACTCTCCTGCAACAATTGCCTTTCATCTGTGATCAGGCAAAAAGGATCTCACCCTGAAAGAAAGCTGAGGCATCAGGAGCCTTGGGAAACATGGAGCTTGAATAGGGACCAGGACTTGAGGTCAGTCACTCCCAGCCGCTGCTGCTCTAGGGGAGGCCAAAAAAACCTTGAGGAGCTGGGATGGGTATGGGGTTGAGAAGCAGAGGGGTCTGCAGACTCAAGACGCAAAGGAGGGGAAGACAGAATTCCTAACCATGGTTCCTGCCTGCTGCTGCTCATGTCTGTTGGGCTCCCAAGTGCCTGTGGTAGTTTTTTGGAGATAAACAAGCTTCCGCAACAGATCACACTTGAAGTATATCAGGGATAGCTCTAGCTGATGGGGCTGAATGCTGGTGACCAACTGGAGGAAAGGGAAACAGGATTCTCTGATCTGGGCTCCTAGGTGCACCAGATGGCCACAGCTGCCTAGGAAAAACATTAAAGGCACAACCCCCTTTCACTTAGTCCCTCTGACAGGTTGAGAAGAGCGAGGTTACTCCCAGACAATTAGTTGCCCTGTTATTTAAACTCAGCTGTTGTCCGTCTACCAGTTCCAAGTCATACACTGTGCCTGCTTATTAATCTCCCCACAATGCAAACTTTCTACCTGTCCAGTCATCTGTCACAATGCACGTTGTGGTCCTATGCGAGCACCTGTGACAAAAAGCAAGGGTTCTCCCTGCTTCAGCCCTGCTGCCTGGAAAACCTTAACATTTTAATGGAGATATTTTTTAAAAAGGCATCTGTAACTTGTGAAGATGCTGCTGTGTTTTCTGTCTGCAGAGGCAGCAGCGGACTAATGGGGGGGCATGGCCCTTGGGCACCGGATTTGGTGGGGGAGCTGGCTGGGCACCTTCAGAGTTATCACATGACTATGAGAAAGACTTGGGGGGTGAGGGGGACACCCCACAAAGCAGAAGAGGAAACCCCACAAGCAAGGAAAAGCCAATGCTGCTTACCTGGGGCTGCTGCACTGAGCCCTGAGTCTCACCACACTGCATGGGGCAGGCCCAGACAATGGAGAATGCTGGAAGTGGTGCCAGGGTGAAATCCAGCACCCAGCAACACAGAGATGTGGGACCAGGGCATAGGTAGGGAGGACTATTTACCTGGGCTTGCTGGAATGGGTAGGTGGGTCCTCCCCACCCTGAGTCAGGGTGGACCGCTGGGCAGGTGTGTGAGGAAAATCAGAGTGTATTCAGCTCCAGCCCCAGAAGGCAGGCTGTAGGGAGCTGGTTCCCTCCCTCTGCACCTAGGCTGGTTGAAGTGCAGCTAATTGGCTCTTTGCACTGGGGACCCAGCCTCTGGGTACAGCCAGTGCCCTGGGTACTGAAAGTCTATTAACCCTTTCATTGCCAAAGAAGCAACAAACCCTGTTCAAATTTGCTGATGATACCAAAATTTGGGGTGAGATGGGCACGTTAGCAGGGAGGGAAAGACTGCAGAAAGACCTGGATAGCTTGCAGAGGTGGGCTAACAAAAACAGGATGCGTTTCAATACTGACAAGTGCAGGGTGCTGCACTTGGGCAGTAGTAACTGGCAGCACACTTATAAGATGGGAAACTCCCTTCTTGAGAGCACGGAGGCAGAAAGGGATCTTGGTGTCATTATTGACTCCAAGATGAGCATGGGCCGACAATGTGAGGTCACGGTCGGCAGGGCTAACCAGACCTTATCATGCATCCACAGGTGCATCTCAAGTAGGTCCAAGGAGGTAATCCTCCCCCTCTACACGATACTGGTCAGGCCACAGCTGGAGTACTGTGTCCAGTTCTGGGCACCCCACTTCAAGAGGGATGTGGACAACATCGAGAGGGTCCAGAGGAGGGCCACCCGCGTGATCCGGGGACAACAGGGCAGACCCTACAATGAGAGGCTACGGGACCTGAACCTGTTCAGCCCTCGCAAGAGAAGGCTGAGGGGGGACCTTGTGGATGTCTATAAACTCACTAGGGGGGACCAGAAGGGTTTGAGGGAGACCTTGTTTCCCCCAGCGCCCCCCGGGATAACAAGGAATAACAGCCACAAGTTGTTGGAGAGTACTGGCTCCTACCCTGGGGGTCTTTAAGAAGCGGCTCGATGCCTACCTGGCTGGGGTCACTTGAGTCCAGTTTCCCTCCTGCCCAGGCAGGGGGTCGGACCTGAAGATCTACAAGGTCCCTTCTGACCCGACTTCTATGATTCTATGAACAATATACTCTGTGCCATGAAATGGTGGAGGTCTTTCTAGAGGAGACCCTCAGATTTATCCTTACCCTTCTTTGTCCTGTGTCCTTCCTTCCTTTCCCCTACAACAGCGGTTCCCAGCAGTACCAGTGGTATGCAGATGACCTGGGAGTGGCCTGCGGAAGGCTGGGGGGAGGGGCCGCACACACCCAGAGCCCAGGAACAGCCTGCTGCACAGGGCCAGGAAAACAGCACCTCATGTGAAGAAGCACCCAGCAGATAAGTGTGTTAGGCAGAAGGGAGGGACCCTGGGGTAGGCATGGGGGGCACATGCCCCCTGAATCTGTATGCGGGGCAGAGGTGGCTGCCGCTGTGCACTGGGTTCTACACTGTGCTGCCACTGCCTCTGAAGCTGTGCGGGATGCCATGTGGCTGCTGCATGCTGGCTGAGTGCCTCTGCCTGTCTGGCAGTGGTAGGCACATGGCGTCCTGCACGGCTCCAGAGGCACGGGGGTGCTCCTGCTAGTGGGTGCATCCCAGGAGGCACGTGCCCCCTGGATTGGTGTGTATGGCGGTGGCAGGCTATCTCCTGTGTGCTTGGCTCTGCACCCTGCTGCCACTGCCTCCAGAGCCATGCGGGATGCCATGTGCTTGCCTCTGCTGGGTTGGCAGGAGACACAGTGCAGCCAGTGTGTGGAAGGCACATGGCATTGCACAAGGCTCCTGGGGCAGTGGCAGTGGGGTGCAGAGCCCAGTTTGCAGTGGGCAGCCTGCATCTGCCTCATGCACAGATCCAGGAGGCACGTGCCCCGCATGCCTCCCCTGGGGTGCGTGCAATGGTGGGAGCCACGCCTCCCCCAGCGCCTTGGGATGAGCCGCCCACGGCTCCATCCCACGACCCACCCTGGCCCCAGGGTCCCATCCACTCCTGCCCCACTTCTCCCTCACTGTAGGGGCCTTGATCTGCCCCTCTCCTCCCACCCCTCCCCCTCCACAGACTTACCTGCTGGGCACTGTACATGTCTGTCTGTGTGTCTGTCACTCCCAAGCCACAGCCCTCCCCATCCCTGCTGCTGCCTCTCACTACTGACACACAGTACTCCACGTCCTGCCAGGGGGTGGGGGGACCCCTCCCTCCCCAGGCTTCAAACCCCCCCACACACCCGCAGCCCCCCACACCTTCACAAATTCCCCCCCACACAAACCGCACTCCCACCCCCGCAACCATGCAAAGTAACTGCATAGTTTTGAGTTTTTAGCTGTGCAATTAAAATCCCATTTGCAACTAATTTTTTTAATCACACAACTAATCACAATCAAATGTTTAAATTGTAATTGTTTTAGATGGCTACCGTAACTGATAAAACAATGTTTTATGGTTACTAATGGCTTTGATCTTGTTTTAATACATAGTCTGTTACCTGTGTGTATGAAAAAATTGCTGGTGGTACTTAAGGCTGTATCATTTTAAACTGGTGTTACGCAATCTGTCAGAGTTTGGGAACCGCTGCCCTACAGCATCATCTAGCCTCTCCTCCCACGTCCTTGGCTAGGGCTGTCAGACACAGGATTGGCCTTTCATCAATGACCTGAGCCAGGCTCCCACCCTGCCCTCTCCCTCTGAATTAGGCTGCTGGAGGCTTTTGCTTACTTCTTCTCTCTTCAGTGTCTACATACCACATCCTGTCAATCTTCCCCCTCTGAGATCCCATAATATCTAGCTCAGGGGTCAAATCAATCTGTCCCTTTCTGCTCTTTAGGCTGCTGTTTTCCAGCCACCCAAGCTTCTCTGCCATGTGGTTCATACAGGGTCCAGCCACTTAGTCTGCCATGTGGCTCATACAGGACTTCCAGTGGTCAGTCTGACTGCCATGTAACTCTTCAGGTCCTTCTGTCCTTGAGCCTGTCCATGAAGCCTCTTAAACCATGGTGTCACACTTGGTCCTCCTTGACTTCACTTGCAAATTTTTCTGCCGTCCAGTTCCTGCAGGCAGAGGTCATCTCCTCCCCAGTCCCATCAAATCCATGGCTGCCTTCAGAAGAGGTGCCCATTGTTTCCTGGACCTTCTCCATCTATGTGTCCAGATCTTGGTGGTTCCCAAAATTACATTGTTATAAGGGTATGGCATTAACACCTGAACTTGCTCTCCAACCCAGTGTAGAGATTCACCCATTTAACACAAGCGGGCACCCAAACACAGCATGAGTGGGTAAACCATACCACAGATCCTATGAAGTGCCTATTCCTCACAGTGACTAATACTGGGTGCACTACATGAGATGCTTTACTGCACAGTAGACTAATTTACTGCTCAGTAAAGCATCACTGTCTACATGTGCAGGCGCTTACTGCATAGTAAATTAGTCTACTGTGTGGTTAGTTTGCTACTTGCAAATGCACATGTAGCACTCCCCATCATGCTCCCCATCAGCAGGGGAGGCAGGTCATACTCCCTGTCAGCCCCACCACCAGGGGGCCACCCTTAGGCTAGCCCCAGGGCTATGGGGCTCAGAACTTCTCCAGCTGTGGGTCTAGAGTGGCTCTTTGCTTGCCCCAGCCTGGCCTTTAAAACTCTGAGGTGGCCTGTGCAATCTGCTGCCTGCTTCTGGCTACTAGGTTCCACAGCAGTGGCTCCATGCTGGCTGTAGCAGCCTTCATGGACCCCAGCGCTGGCCCCCGGGCCAGCCCGACCACCTGCCTGCCTGCCATGTGCTGTGCCCCTGTGCTGCAGGCATCTGCTTAGGCCTGGCAGCACCTGATTCTCAGCTGCAGCCACTGAAGGCCATCAAGAGATCCATACTGGCTTCCTCTACGATGCCACACACCAGGTCCTGGGGGGCCAAAAGGTCCCAAGATGAGACTGTGGACCTCGGGACACTGTGGGCCAATGCTGAGGTCCAGATCCAGTTTGCCTGGGGTGGGCACGCCATCCCCCATATCTGTGAGGTCCTAGTGTTTCTCATGGAGGAGCGCAGGCATGGCCGGTCAGCGTGGCAGTGCCACAAAGATGTCAAGACCCTGTCTACATTGGGTCTACGTTGACCACAACCACCAGTCAGGGGCTGCCCACAGGACGATGCCATTTAGGCTGAAGCTGGATTACATCCTTGCATCCCAGGACTCTGTCCAGAGCTGTGCTGTGTTCTCCTGCACAGGCAGCCTGTCACAGCCTCCACCACAGACTGGTGAGTCCTCAGTGTGGGAGGGCTCCTCAGGGCACCAGGGGCACATCCTGGCCCATTCCCCACCCCCAGCCTTGTCCAGCAGCTTCAACAGCCTGTATCAGTGACTGCCATGGCAGCTCCAGGTGCACATCTCCTCCCAGGAGGACAGTCCTCACAGGGATGGCACCACCTGCCCTGATGAGCTCCAGCTGAAGGGGCCATTGCCTGGCTAGCCAGGTGGGGTGCCCCTGCACCCCAGGATGCCAGGAGGAGCCACACGTGGTCACCACCAGTGGGAACAGATTCAGGCTGCTGGGGTTGCCTGCCACACCCATCCCACACTGGAAGGAGGGCCCTTCCCTCCCCTCCATGCCCCTGTCCCTGCCCCCTCTCTCCATGGCCTAGTTAAGCTCTCCTCTGGCCCCCAGAGTTCCCTCCCACAGCACGCAGGGATGTGTGAGGCAGTGCAAAAGTTTACTGAGCAGCCGGTGCCCTCTTAGCTAGGCATCCACAGGCCTCTCACATGCAGAGAAAAACAGCAATGCCTGCTGTGATGTTGTCTTCAGCTGCAGGGGGCTAGGGATGCATAGCGTAGGCACAGGTGCATCTCCAGGTAGTAGCGAACATTACGAAGCTCTGGGTCCCATGCCAGGTTCCCAGGTGCACCTAGGGCACCATGATGATCAACAGCAGCAGGGTGTAGTGGGTCAAACACCCTCCATGTGCGCAAAAAGTTAATTGTAGTGCACCCAGGACACTGTCACCAGGGGCACAGGCCATGTGCAGGGTGGGGGCTGCTGGCCCCAGGGTGCCTTTTTGGAGATGGCCCCTGGAGGGAGGGTGGAGACACCACCAACTCCCATCCAATTAGCTAGGAGTCCCTTGACCCCCTTGCCCGGGTGGCAGGGGGCTGGCAGCATGGGGGGAGACTGCCTGACATTCTGAAGAAGAAGTGTGGGAGTGGCATGGAGGACATCACATGGAGAGGGCCCAGGAGGAATGGGTGTTCTGGGACAGGCTGCTGGCCCTCAAAAGGTGGCACCTTGCCCTCCTCGAGAGGATTCTGGAGGCCTAGAAACAGCAGGCTGCCATGATGGCCAGGGCAGTGGAGGCCACATAGGAGGATCACCAGGTGCTGGGCACCATCCTGCCCCTGGCAGCCTCCTTGATGCCGCCCACTGGCCAGCCCCTGACCCTGGTCCCACCTGCCCCCTGGAAGCTGCCCACCACCCAGCAGCAAGCATCCCAGTGGGATTTCATAGATTTCATAGACATTAGGGCTGGAAGGGACCTCGGAATATCTTAGAGTCCAGCCCCCTGCCCCAGGGGCAGGAAGTCAGCAGGGGTCGTAGGATCCTAGCAAGATAAACATTCAAATGCCTCTTGAAGGCGTTCCAAGTGGGTGCTTGAACCACCTCTGGTGCCAGTCTATTCCAGACCTTGGGGGCTTAGACAGTAAAGAAGTTCTTCCTTATGTCCAGCCTGAAACGGTCATGGAGGAGTTTGTTACTGTTCGACCTTGTCATCCCTTGGGGTGCTCTGGTGAGCAAACAATCCCCCAGATCCTGGTGAGCACACTTTATAAACTTACAGGTAGCCACCAGATCACCCTTGAGCCTGCACTTTTCCAGGCTGAAGAGTCCCAGGGCTCTCAGCCTCTCATCATAAGGTCTGTTTTCCTGACCTCTGATCATGCGTATGGCTCTGGACTCTCTCAAGCTTCTCCACATCCTTTTTGAATTGTGGAGCCCAAAACTGGACACAGTACTCCAGCTGCAGCCTCACCAAGGCCGAGTACAGCATGAAAATGACGTCCTGGGATTTGCATCTATGGATGCAAGCCAGTGTTTTGCTCACTTTGGGCTGAGACGCAGAAGCTCCTCCAGTAGCCAAGTCCCCCTGCCCTGGCACCTAGCCCAGGTCTCCTGCCAGCCAGCCCCCCTGCCTGGGCTCCCCTTTGCTGCTCACCCAGGCTCCATGCGGCCCCTGTGCAGGACCTCCCCACAGAGGGGCCAGCACCATGTGTAGGCCCTGCTGGCCCTGGTCCCAGGCTGCAGGACTAGGAGCAGGCAGCACCGACAAAGCAGCAGCCGCCCTCTCCCCTGGCTGAGCCCCTGGGCCAGTGGCCTCACCATAGCACGTGCATCCATGGTGATCCAGCCAGAGCCTGGGGTGTTGGGCACCAGTTCCTGGGATCCACCCCATAGGCACATCCACCTCACTGCCCCCAACCCACAAGGGCACACAGACCACAATGTACATAGTTTGCACGAGGAAGAGGGTGCTTTATTGGTGGTGAGTGATTGGTAGTGGGACTCTGTTGTTCAGGAGGGAGGGTGGGAGGAGGGCTGTTGTTCAAGAAGGAAGGTGGGACAGGGTCTGTGTTTGTGGAGGAAAATAAAGTGCTTTGGAAAAAAACTGTCTGCAGTGAGCAGGGTGCTGTGGGGTGTGCAGTGGGCTTGGGGTCTGTGGCTGGCCAGCCAGGTGACCTACAGTGGGAGGGAGGGGGGTGAAGGAGCAGGTGGTCAGCCAGCACTGCTTGTGTATGGTGCCCTGGCCCCCATTGCTGGGTGTGCAGCTTGCCTGGGGCCTCAGTGCGTGGGGGCCCATTGCTCCCAGGGGCCCATTGCTGTTGCTGCCACCACAGCTGCCACTCTTGCTGACAGGCATCCTGCACCTGCTATACCTCCTCTGCTCATGTCTCACAGAAGAGCTCCCCCCTGGGCCTTGCAAATGTTATACAGCACACAGGTTACAACAGTGACCCGTGGAGGTGTTGGTTTCTGCAACCCTGAAGGAGGCGGTGAAGACGTATATAGCAGGGACATGAGTGAGCCCCACACTTACCAGAGTGACAACCATCTGTGTGCTCCACAGGTGACAGACTCCTGCCCAGCCTTGAGTGGAAGCAGTGAGCTGTGGGCTGACACGGTGCTCCTGCTCCCAGAGTGGGACAGGCAGCCGGCAGGGAGTATGCTCTCCATAGGCCCTTACCTTCAGCTGGAGTGAGAGCCAGAAGCTGGGCTCCACAGGGGCCCAGGGCCCAGCCCAAGAAGAGGACAAGTGGCCGGCACAGCCAGAGCCACCTAGGGCCTGGAAGCCACAGGTGCAGAAGTTGATAAGCCCCTTTGGGGCTCTCAACAACTGGCAGTGGCTGCAAGACATGTTGGGGCAGGCAGGGATGCGGGTTGGCCTCGGCCAACCTGGAACTACCTGCATAAGGCAGCACCAGCCCCAGAAGAGGAGGAAAAGTGGGGTAGGCACTGGCCCATGCCACAACTCTATACCAGAGCCAAGGACCTGTGATCCAGGATCAGCTCGATACCAGCTTTGCCCACGGAACCCTGACTGTCATGCAGTCGCTGGAGGTCGGTACCTTTAGGAGTTACATGGGGGTTCGTAATACCCGTGTCCCTCAACTACTTGAAGGACTTGGCCTGGAGCAGGCCAGCCCACTTGTACTGGGCTCATATCAGGAGGCAAACCCCAAAGAGCCCCAACTGCCTGGAGAAAGGCAGCTGAGGTATACTGCTAGGCCACGGCGAGGCCTGAAGCAGACTTGGATACCATTATTTAAGTTGTATTAATTTATTCATTTTCATACATGAACAGGATGCCACTGACCACAGAACTTTACCAAGGCTCCTGGGCTCAGCCAATTCATGCTGACCCTGGGCTGCTCTGTTTCCTTCCTTCACGGACCCTTCTACCTAACAAATGAAGCCAGATGCCTAGGAAGACCAGGTGCCTACTTTGATCACCAACAGAACATCCGAGTAAAAAGGGGGTGGGATATAGCAGAGGTGGAGCCCCACAGAAGAGTCTTGGACACCATGACCCACACCAGTCTCAATGAACCTTAGATGATCAGGTACCATCTCCTGATATCCTTTATAGGTACACCAAGTTGTGGCAGGTGAGATACAAAAATAGGGGAATAAGACACCTGGTGAGCATGTGGCACCTGGGCCCTACCCCATTGTGGCCACTTGGCTTGGGTCCCTCTACAATGCCAGCATCCTTTCAGGAGTCTGAAGGTGCACTCCACCAGCATGCAGGTCTGGCCCAGTTGAAGTGTGCCTGGAGGGGGTCCAATTGGTTAGTGTAGCACCATATGAGCCAGAGGAGGAGCGGATAGATAGAATCCCAATGAGGAGGGGCAGGACCATCACCTCACTCAGTTGGAGGTCCAGCAGCCCTGGCATGAAGCACCCTCTCTCCACCAGGGCTTGCAGGGCAGAGTTGCATAAGACGTGCATAGTGGGCACTGCCCACCTAGCTGCAGCTGATGTTGGTGAAGGTGCCCTGGTGGCTGACAACAGCATGCAGCACAATTGAATGAAAGCCCCAGTGACTGTAGAGGGTGGCTGCAACGGGGAAGGCAGGAGACAAAGATGTGGGTCCCATCCAGGGCCCTGATGCACTGGGGGAATCCCTGGATGTGGAACTCCACCACCACCTTCAGGGGGTCGTGCACCCCAAGCACGGTGTGCCTCAGAGCATCCTGGAGGGCACTTCACACCTTCAGGATAGCCTCCCTGGCAGTGGCCTTGCCTGTGCCAAAAAGGTGTCCAATGTAGTTTAGGCTGGCAGGCGTGACCAGTTTGAGCAGGGTGATGGCCAGCCAGGTGTCTGTTGGGAGGGGTGGGCACATGGTGGGGTCCTGCCACTCTAGATGGTCAAAGAGCTCCTGGAAGATGGCCCAGGTCATTCAGAATGAGTCCAGCCACGGCTCATCATCCCACGTGCACTGGACAATGTGCAGCCATCAGTCCTGGCTGGCAGGGCAGGTCCATAGGCTGTGGGGCTGGAACCCCAGGAGCTCATGGATGGCACCCATAGTGGCATCCATGTGCACATCACTGGTGTCCTTGCTGGGTCCAGGCAGTGGCCCAGGGGCTGTCATCATTACCAGGTGGCCCCAGATGCAGTGTTGAGCCTTGCCACACAGCCGCACAACACAAGGTGGCAGACAGGGCTGAGACTGACCAGGACCAGGTTGCAGTCACCATGGCCGTGCAGCACAGTGAGCAGGGCAGCAAAGAAAAGCCCAGGATGACTGCCGGTGCCTGGGGACAGAGCAGCTATCACATGGTGGGCACAGGCTCTGGCAACAGAGTTGGAGGGGGCTGTGTCAGCAGCTGCAAAAGGCTCCAGGCAGAAAAGCATATGGCCAGGGAGTAGCATACAGGGCTGGTTTTAAGAGTGCCCTTGGCACACAGGCAGCTGTGGTCAGAGCCTCCAGCTCCCCCTGGCAGCTGCAGGTGGGCAGAGCAGGGCTGAAGGAGGCCTGGAGTAGGCTACTGCCATAGGGAGCAAATCTGCTCCCAAATGGCTCCATGTGTAGACGCCTGCCCAGGGCTAGTTTATTGAGCAGTAAATTGCTGCACAATAAACCCATATAGCATTAATTCCACAAGCAGATGTGCCCACTGGCTATTGTGGAGGGGTGCTCGACCCACTATGCCCTGCTGATGATCATCACCATAGTGTCCTGGCCTAAGCATGATCCATGTATCTTCTACATGTCAACTTTTGGGTGGTCTGCACAGTTCCCTCCTTGGATGGCCTCACTTGGAGCGGAACAGAATTTGAAATCAAAGTTCACTAGTTTCTGGGGTACAGGGTTCAAAACGCAGAGCTTCTTTGCATCCTGCACAGAGGTGAGATGCTTAACCCCTGGACAAAAAAGGCTGGGGTGGGAGGCATGGGGGACATACAGTCCCTGTTTGGTTTTGCATATGACAGAAGAGTGTAGATAGAGGGTGAACAGACGATGTTTTCCAGAAACAGGTTGGTCAGGCTAGGCCCACTGCCCCATCCCTGGGAACCGAGACCTTCAGCGAGGCTGGGAAATGATGGTCTGTCTGACTGCTCTTCGCAGAGCACCCTTGATGTCCTTGTTCCTCAGGCTGTAGATCAAGGGGTTGAGCATGGGGGTGGCAAAGGTGTATATTAGAGCAAGCTGACGATCCTCTTCTTCTGAAGACCTGGACTTGGGACGCAAGTAGACCAGGCTGCAGCAGCCATATTGAAGCAGCACCACTGTCAGGTGGGAGCTGCAGGTGGAGAAGGCCTGGTGACGGCCTTGGGACGAGTGGATGCGCAGTACAGCAGCCACAATGAAGACATAGGAGAGGCAGATCAGGAGGAAGGGGATGGTCAAGACAATGACACCCACACTGAACATGACGGTCTGGTGGATGTGGACATCAGCACAGGCCAGGCGCAGCATAGGTGGCACATCACACAGGACGTGGTTGATCTGGTGCTTGCAGAAGGGCATAGCAAAGATCAATGCTGTCAGCTCCAGTGAGAGCAGGAAGGCCAGTGACAGTGCGGTTATCACCAAGTGAAGACAGAGCTTCCGTGTCATGACAAGGGGGTAGAGCAGTGGGCGGCAGATGGCCACATATCGATCATATGCCATGATGGCCAGGAGGAAGCAGTCAGTACTCCCTAGTGCCACAAAAAGAAACATCTGAATCCCACAGCCAGTCAAGGAGATGGTGGTGTGGGGATCTAGGATGCTGGCCAGCATCTGGGGCACCACTGTGGTGGTGTAGCAGACCTCCAGCAAGGCCAGGTTCCCCAGGAAGAAATACATGGGGGACTGGAGGGCATGGTCAGTGTGGACCACCCAGATGATAGATGTGTTGCCAGTGATAATGGTGAGGTAGAGTAGGAGGAAGAGCATGAAGAGGAGCCACTGCATGGTGGGTACGATGGAGAAGGGTCGGAAGACAAACTCAGTGGTGATAGTCTGGTTGGTGCCCACATGCATCTGCCTGCTGAGACCCCAGAGAACAGACAATCAGATGAGGGCAAGCATTTCATTATATTCAGGTTCTAGTGCTGTGTATGGCACTCATATATTACACACTTGAGCAACCAGGCTCTTGGCCCAGCTCCTTCACCTCACAGCAGCCACCTTTACATTTTTAAACATGATGAGTGGCAATGAGTGCCAAAATGGAGACATCAAGTAGTTTCCCAACCCTTTCTGAAAAGCTGCTCTACATAGGGTTTCCAAAGTAAGGAGCCTAAAATAACTCATGACTTTTGAAAATGTTGCTTTCTCCCCCAGCCACTAGACAGGGACTAAGGCAGGGGTGGCCAACTTGTGGTATGGGCAGCCTTTGTGTGTGATGTGGCAGACTGAAGAGGGGCAGGAAGAACAAGGGCAGATAGGGAAAGTAGCAAAAAGCAGAGCAGCAGATTGGGCCAGGAGCACAGGGTAGGAAGCAGGAAGCAGAGCAGCAGATTGAGCAGAGGAAAATGGTCAGGGTGGCACTTGGGGAGACAGTTGTAGTGTTAGGGTTAACTCCCTTCCTGAGGACTGACATGCTGACTCTGACCGGAAGTTGTCAGCAATCTTTGGGTGTTTGTTAGAAGTTGCAATAAAGCCCAAGTGCTTTGGTATTTCACCGGACCAAGGGGAAAGACAAGAGAGATAAGGATCACAGGGGGCATGGTGGGAATGATAGCCTTCCCACTGTGGATGCTGAGCTGGTGCAAAACCAACTAGAAAAACTAGACACTTGTAAGTCAGCAGGACCAGATGGACTTCACCCAAGAGTGCTGAAGTAGCTGGCTGAGGTCATTGCGGAACCCCTGGCAAAAGTCTTTCAGAAATTGTGGCACACAGGGGAGGTTCCTGAGGGTTGGAAGAGCGCCAACATTGTGCCCATCTTCAAGAAGGGGAAGAGGGAGGACCCGGGCAACTATAAGCCAATCAGCCTAACCTCCATCCCAGGGAAAATCCTGGAAAAACTCATTAAAGAATCTATGTGCAATATACTCATTGAGGGTGAGATTCTGAATGACAGCCAGCATGGCTTTGTTGCAGGTAGGTATTGTCTTACCAATCTTATCTCCTTCTACAAATAGGTCTCTTGCCACCTGGACATGGGCGAGAAGGTCGACATTATATACCTAGACTTCCAAAAGGCCTTTGATCTAGTATTCCATGATATCCTTGTGGAAAAATTGGAAGATTGTGGGCTTAACTCCTCAACAGTTCAGTGGGTGGAAAACTGGCTGCATGGTAGGACCCAGAGAGTTCTCATGAATGGATCT